>NC_068447.1:10743328-11038328 GCF_023373465.1 Oncorhynchus keta
CGTTCCCGCTGACTACCATGACCTCCAGGTGGTTTTCAACATCACTTCCTCTGCATCGGTTAACGACCTTCTCCAGGGCACTACACCACATCGGGGGCATGTTTATTCCCTGTCGTGTCCGGAGACCAAGGCGATGGAAAGGTACATTGACGACTCCCTGGCTGCAGGGTGTATCCATCCTCCTGCCTCCCCCGCTGGCCCAGGGTGTATCCATCCTCCTGCCTCCCCCGCTGGCGCAGGGTGTATCCATCCTCCTGCCTCCCCTGCTGGCGCAGGTTGTATCCATCCTCCTGCCTCCCCCTCTGGCGCAGGGTGTATCCATCCTCCTGCCTCCCCTGCTGGCGCAGGGTGTATCCATCCTCCTGCCTCCCCCTCTGGCGCAGGGTGTATCCATCCTCCTGCCTCCCCCGCTGGTGCAGAGTGTATCCATCCTCCTGCCTCCCCCGCTGGCGCAGGGTGTATCCATCCTCCTACCTCCCCTGCTGGCGCAGGGTGTATCCATCCTCCTGCCTCCCCCTCTGGCGCAGGGTGTATCCATCCTCCTGCCTCCCCTGCTGGCGCAGGGTGTATCCATCCTCCTGCCTCCCCCTCTGGCGCAGGGTGTATCCATCCTCCTGCCTCCCCCGCTGGTGCAGAGTGTATCCATCCTCCTGCCTCCCCCGCTGGCGCAGGGTGTATCCATCCTCCTGCCTCCCCCGCTGGCGCAGGGTGTATCCATCCTTCTACCTCCCCTGCTGACGCAGGGTGTATCCATCCTCCTGCCTCCCCCGCTGACGCAGGGTGTATCCATCCTCCTGCCTCCCTTCTGGCACAGGGTGTATCCATCCTCCTGCCTCCCCCTCTGGCGCAGGGTGTATCCATCCTCCTGCCTCCCCCGCTGGCGCAGGGTGTATCCATCCTCCTGCCTCCCCCTCTGGCGCAGGGTGTATCCATCCTCCTGCCTCCCACCTCTGGCGCAGGGTGTATCCATCCTCCTGCCTCCCCCTCTGGCGCAGGGTGTATCCATCCTCCTGCCTCCCCCGCTGGCCCAGGGTGTATCCATCCTCCTGCCTCCCCCTCTGGCGCAGGGTGTATCCATCCTCCTGCCTCCCCCTCTGGCGCAGAGTGTATCCATCCTCCTACTTCCCCCGCTGACGCAGGGTGTATCCATCCTCCTGCCTCCCCCACTGGCCCAGGGTGTATCCATCCTCCTGCCTCCCCCCTCTGGCGCAGGGTGTATCCATCCTCCTGCCTCCCCCTCTGGCGCAGGGTGTATCCATCCTCCTGCCTCACCCCTCTGGCGCAGGGTGTATCCATCCTCCTGCCTCCCCCTCTGGCGCAGGGTGTATCCATCCTCCTGCCTCCCCCTCTGGCGCAGGGTGTATCCATCCTCCTGCCTCCCCCTCTGGAGCAGGGTGTATCCATCCTGCTGCCTCCCCTGCTGGCGCAGGGTACTTCTTTGTGGAGAAGAAGGACACAACACTGCACCCGTGTATCGATTTCCGGGGCCTGAACACCTGCTCAGTAAATCGATGTAATAATCCTGATTCCTTTTTGAGATTCAGAGAGAGAGCCAAAAGAAATTAGCGAGGGAGAGCAAGCGAGAGAAACAGAGAGAACAGAGAGAACAGATAGAACCAAAGAGGGATGGAGATAATGATAGTGGATGAGGTGATGAAGGTTACCTAGTTGTGATGGAGAGAACAGAGAGAACAGAGAGAACCAAAGAGAGGGATGGAGATAATGATAGTGGATGAGGTGATGAAGGTTAACTAGTTGTGATGGAGAGAACAGAGAGAACCAAAGAGAGGGATGGAGATAATGATAGTGGATGAGGTGATGAAGGTTAACTAGTTGTGATGGAGAGAACAGAGAGAACAGAGAGAACCAAAGAGAGGGATGGAGATAATGATAGTGGATGAGGTGATGAAGGTTAACTAGTTGTGATGGAGAGAACAGAGAGAACAGAGAGAACCAAAGAGAGGGATGGAGATAATGATAGTGTATGAGGTGATGAAGGTTAACTAGTTGTGATGGAGAGAACAGAGAGAACAGAGAACCAAAGAGAGGGATGGAGATAATGATAGTGGATGAGGTGATGAAGGTTAACTAGTTGTGATGGAGAGAACAGAGAGAACAGAGAGAACAGAGAACCAAAGAGAGGGATGGAGATAATGATAGTGGATGAGGTGATGAAGGTTAACTAGTTGTGATGGAGAGAACAGAGAGAACAGAGAGAACCAAAGAGAGGGATGGAGATAATGATAGTGGATGAGGTGATGAAGGTTAACTAGTTGTGATGGAGAGAACAGAGAGAACAGAGAACCAAAGAGAGGGATGGAGATAATGATAGTGGATGAGGTGATGAAGGTTACCTAGTTGTGATGGAGAGAACAGAGAGAACAGAGAACCAAAGAGAGGGATGGAGATAATGATAGTGGATGAGGTGATGAAGGTTAACTAGTTGTGATGGAGAGAACAGAGAGAACAGATAGAACCAAAGAGAGGGATGGAGATAATGATAGTGGATGAGGTGATGAAGGTTAACTAGTTGTGATGGAGAGAACAGAGAGAACAGAGAGAACAGAGAACCAAAGAGAGGGATGGAGATAATGATAGTGGATGAGGTGATGAAGGTTAACTAGTTGTGATGGAGAGAACAGAGAGAACAGAGAGAACCAAAGAGAGGGATGGAGATAATGATAGTGGATGAGGTGATGAATTTTAACTAGTTGTGATGGAGAGAACAGAGAGAACAGATAGAACCAAAGAGAGGGATGGAGATAATGATAGTGGATGAGGTGATGAAGGTTAACTAGTTGTGATGGAGAGAACAGAGAGAACCAAAGAGAGGGATGGAGATAATGATAGTGGATGAGGTGATGAAGGTTAACTAGTTGTGATGGAGAGAACAGAGAGAACCAAAGAGAGGGATGGAGATAATGATAGTGGATGAGGTGATGAAGGTTAACTAGTTGTGATGGAGAGAACAGAGAGAACAGAGAGAACCAAAGAGAGGGATGGGGATAATGATAGTGGATGAGGTGATGAATTTGAACTAGTTGTGATGGAGAGAACAGAGAGAACAGAGAGAACCAAAGAGAGGGATGGAGATAATGATAGTGGATGAGGTGATGAAGGTTAACTAGTTGTGATGGAGAGAACAGAGAGAACAGAGAGAACCAAAGAGAGGGATGGAGATAATGATAGTGGATGAGGTGATGAAGGTTAACTAGTTGTGATGGAGAGAACAGAGAGAACAGAGAGAACCAAAGAGAGGGATGGAGATAATGATAGTGGATGAGGTGATGAAGTTTAACTAGTTGTGATGGAGAGAACAGAGAGAACCAAAGAGAGGGATGGAGATAATGATAGTGGATGAGGTGATGAAGGTTAACTAGTTGTGATGGAGAGAACAGAGAGAACAGAGAGAACCAAAGAGAGGGATGGAGATAATGATAGTGGATGAGGTGATGAAGGTTAACTAGTTGTGATGGAGAGAACAGAGAGAACCAAAGAGAGGGATGGAGATAATGATAGTGGATGAGGTGATGAAGGTTAACTAGTTGTGATGGAGAGAACAGAGAGAACCAAAGAGAGGGATGGAGATAATGATAGTGGATGAGGTGATGAAGGTTAACTAGTTGTGATGGAGAGAACAGTGAGAACAGAGAGAACCAAAGAGAGGGATGGAGATAATGATAGTGGATGAGGTGATGAAGGTTCTGTTGTGATGGAGAGAACAAAGAACCAAAGACAGGATGGAGATAATGATAGTGGATGAGGTGATGAAGGTACAAACTTTTCTGATGGACAGAACAGTAAGAACAGAGAGAACCAAAAGAGGGATGGAGATAATGATAGTGGACAGAGGTGATGAAGGTTAACTAAAGTTGTGATGGAGAGAACAAAGAACCAACAGACAGGGATGGAGATAATTAGTGGATGAGGTGATCTAAAGTTAACTAGTTGTGATGGACAAACTTTTCTACCAACAGACAGAACCAAAGAGAGGGATGGAGATAATGATCTGGATGAGGTGATGAAGGTACAAACTTTTGATGGAGAGAACAGACAGTAACAGACTTTCCTCACCCATCCAAAGTCTGGGATGGAGAGTAACCTTTGATAGTGGACAGAGGTAACAACTTTCCTCACCCATCTAAAGTCTGTGATGGAGAGAACAGACAAACAGAGAGAACCAACAGACAGATGGAGATAATTTCCTGGACCCAGGTCTAAAGTCTGTAATCTGTTGTGATGGACAAACCTTTTCAACCAACAGACAGTAACAACTCACCCAAAAGTCTGGATCTGGAGTACAAATTTTCAACCAACAGACAGTATGAACTTTCCTACCCATCTAAAGTCTGTAATGTGTTGAGGCAGATACAAACCTTTTCAACCAACAGACAGTAACAACTTTCCTCACCCATCTAAAGTCTGTAATCTGTGAGAGTACAAACCTTTTCAACCAACAGACAGTAACAACTTTCCTCACCCATCTAAAGTCTGTAATCTGTGAGAGTACAAACCTTTTCAACCAACAGACAGTCAACCAACAGACAGTAACAACTTTCCTCACCCATCTAAAGTCTGTAATCTGTGAGAGTACAAACCTTTTCAACCAACAGACAGTAACAACTTTCCTCACCCATCTAAAGTCTGTAATCTGTGAGAGTACAAACCTTTTCAACCAACAGACAGTAACAACTTTCCTCACCCATCTAAAGTCTGTAATCTGTGAGAGTACAAACCTTTTCAACCAACAGACAGTAACAACTTTCCTCACCCATCTAAAGTCTGTAATCTGTGAGAGTACAAACCTTTTCAACCAACAGACAGTAACAACTTTCCTCACCCATCTAAAGTCTGTAATCTGTGAGAGTACAAACAAAAGGTTTCTGATCCTCCGGTTCTGAACATTCTGTTTGAGTTGGAGTCTTTATGGCTCAGAAATGTAAGTGTTCTTCTCCATTTATTTCTGACATGGAGAGCGCTGCAACGTCTTCCCTTTTGTGCATTCCACATTTCCTGTGGAAGGAAAATGGTTTGGGAGATGAAAGTCTGGCAAAGAAATAAGTATTGACTGGACACTATATTTTGGGAGAGATTGAGAGCTTTTCAGTGGAAAGCTGAATTAATATTAGCAGCACATATGCACAGAGCAGTTCTGTTCAGCAGTGGGAAGGACACGCAACACCTGAAACACACAGCCTAGTTTACATCAGCTTGTGAGCTGCACAGAAGCAAGCGCTGAGCATTGGCAGACAGGCTCAACTCCGGATCAGACTCGGATTATACACATCACCCAGGTGACTCTCTTGCTTTCCCATCTCCACCAGCCTTCTAGTTAGATACCCTTTGGCTGGTTAAGAAACACAAGATCCTTTATTAAATGAAAAACAATAGCAGTATTAAGTGTAATAGTAAAACAACAGTCTAGCTATGCTTTTCTATCCATTGATTAAATAAACGTTTTAGAATTTGTAGTTTCGCTCAACCCTCGCATTTTCCCATCTGCATTTCATAGCCAGGTTCTGTAGCCAAGGGATGACCCAAGTCTACCTCTTGATTGAAGCCATTACCATTCAAAAGATATGACCCATAATACCGGCGCGGAACGTTCTAAAACTAGGCTACTCGAGGACCGGACTGTCATCTGTTTAGGCTACAACTTGTTCAGTTATGTTACCTCATTAGCTAGCTAAAGATAACAACCTGGGGGTGCATTCAGCAGGACGCAACGTTTTGGAACGTTCAGATAGAAATATGCTATGTAGAACAAGCATGACATGTAGAATAAGGATTAACGTCGGCTCTATTGACATAATTTCCATCTGCGAATGAACGTGGCCCTGGTAACATTCCCAGTAGCATATATGTAAACATTTGGTGCCACAGAAAGAAAGGAACATGTGTAGAAAACAATTGATTCACAAAATCCCTCTTGCCACTACACAACACTGAGTGTACAAAACATTAGGAACACCTGCTCTTTCCTTGACATAGACTAACCAGGTGAATCCAGCCGAAAGCTATAATCCCATGTTTATGTGACCTGTTAAATCCACTTCAAATCAGATATAGATATGATATATGCCATTTAGCAGACGCTTTTATCCAAAGCGACTTACAGTCATGTGTGCATACATTCTACGTATGGGTGGTCCCAGGGATTGAACCCACTACCCTGGCGTTACAAGCGCCATGCTCTACCAACTGAGCTACAGAAGGACAGTGTAGATGAAGATCAGTGTAGATGAAGGGGAGAAGACCAGTTAAAGAAGCATTTTTAAGCCTTGAGACAGTTGAGACATGGATTGTGTATGTGAGCCATTCAGAGGGTGAATAAGCAAGACAAAAGATTGAAGTGCCTTTGAACGGGTTATGGTAGTAGGTGCCAGGAGCACCGGTTTGTGTCAAGAACTGCAACGCTGCTACCCTAAGTGTTCATTACTATTACAGGGCTCCAGACTAACATGTTCCCCTGAATCATCACCTACCCTAAGTGTTCATTACTATCACAGGGCTCCAGACTAACATGTTCCCCTGAATCATCACCTACCCTAAGTGTTCATTACTATTACAGGGCTCCAGACTAACATGTTCCCCTGAATCATCACCTACCCTAAGTGTTCATCACTATTACAGGGCTCCAGACTAACATGTTCCCCTGAATCATCACCTACCCTAAGTGTTCATTACTATCACAGGGCTCCAGACTAACATGTTCCCCTGAATCATTACCTACCCTAAGTGTTCATTACTATCACAGGGCTCCAGACTAACATGTTCCCCTGAATCATCACCTACCCTAAGTGTTCATTACTATTACAGGGCTCCAGACTAACATGTTCCCCTGAATCATCACCTACCCTAAGTGTTCATCACTATTACAGGGCTCCAGACTAACATGTTCCCCTGAATCATCACCTCCCCTAAGTGTTCATTACTATCACAGGGCTCCAGACTAACATGTTCCCCTGAATCATCACCTACCCTAAGTGTTCATTACTATCACAGGGCTCCAGACTAACATGTTCCCCTGAATCATCACCTACCCTAAGTGTTCATCACTATTACAGGGCTCCAGACTAACATGTTCCCCTGAATCATCACCTACCCTAAGTGTTCATTGTATCACGGAGGCGCTCCGCACCGCTAAAGCTAACTCTCTCTCCTCTGCTCTCATCCTTCTAGACCTATCGGCTGCCTTCGATACTGTGAACCATCAGATCCTCCTCTCCACCCTCTCCGAGTTGTGCACCTCCTGCGTGGCCCACGCTTGGATTGCGTCCTACCTGACAGGTCGCTCCTACCAGGTGGCGTGGCGAGAATCTGTCTCCTCACCACGCGCTCTCACCACTGGTGTCCCCCAGGGCTCTGTTCTAGGCCCTCTCCTATTCTCGCTATACACCAAGTCACTTGGCTCCGTCATAACCTCACATCGTCTCTCCTATCATTGCTATGCAGACGACACACAATTAATCTTCTCCTTTCCCCCTTCTGATGACCAGGTGGCGAATCGCATCTCTGCATGTCTGGCAGACATATCAGTGTGGATGACGGATCACCACCTCAAGCTGAACCTCGGCAAGACGGAGCTGCTCTTCCTCCCGGGAAGGACTGCCCGTTCCATGATCTCGCCATCACGGTTGACAACTCCATTGTGTCCTCCTCCCAGAGCGCTAAGAACCTTGGCGTGATCCTGGACAACACCCTGTCGTTCTCAACTAACATCAAGGCGGTGGCCCGTTCCTGTAGGTTCATGCTCTACAACATCCGCAGAGTACGACCCTGCCTCACACAGGAAGCGGCGCAGGTCCTAATCCAGGCACTTGTCATCTCCCTTCTGGATTACTGCAACTCGCTGTTGGCTGGGCTCCCTGCCCGTGCCATTAAACCAATTCAACTCATCCAGAACGCCGCAGCCCGTCTGGTGTTCAACCTTCCCAAGTTCTCCCACGTCACCCCGCTCCTCCGCTCTCTCCACTGGCTTCCAGTTGAAGCTCGCATCCGCTACAAGACCATGGTGCTTGCCTACGGAGCTGTGAGGGGAACGGCACCTCAGTACCTCCAGGCTCTGATCAGGCTCTACACCCAAACAAGGGCACTGCGTTCATCCACCTCTGGCCTGCTCGCCTCCCTACCACTGAGGAAGTACAGTTCCCGCTCAGCCCAGTCAAAACTGTTCGCTGCTCTGGCCCCCAATGGTGGAACAAACTCCCTCACGACGCCAGGACAGCGGAGTCAATCACCACCTTCCGGAGACACCTGAAACCCCACCTCTTTAAGGAATACCTAGGATAGGATAAGTAATCCTTCTCACCCCCCTTTTAAGATTTAGATGCACTATTGTAAAGTGACTGTTCCACTGGATGTCATAAGGTGAATGCACCAATTTGTAAGTCGCTCTGGATAAGAGCGTCTGCTAAATGACTTAAATGTAAATGTAAATGTAAATGTTCATTACTATCACAGGGCTCCAGACTAACATGTTCCCCTGAATCATCACCTACCCTAAGTGTTCATTACTATCACAGGGCTCCAGACGAACATGTTCCCCTGAATCATTACCTACCCTAAGTGTT
The DNA here is from genome assembly GCF_023373465.1 of Oncorhynchus keta. NCBI lineage: Eukaryota > Metazoa > Chordata > Actinopteri > Salmoniformes > Salmonidae > Oncorhynchus > Oncorhynchus keta. The sequence continues at coordinate 10,751,902 of NC_068447.1, forward strand.
CATTACTATCACAGGGCTCCAGACTAACATGTTCCCCGGAATCATCACCTACCCTAAGTGTTCATCACTATTACAGGGCTCCAGACTAACATGTTCCCCTGAATCATCACCTACCCTAAGTGTTCATTACTATTCCAGGGCTCCAGACTAACATGTACCCCGGAATCATCACCTACCCTAAGTGTTCATTACTATTACAAGGCTCCAGACTAACATGTTCCCCTGAATCATCACCTACCCTAAGTGTTCATTACTATTCCAGGGCTCCAGACTAACATGTACCCCGGAATCATCACCTACCCTAAGTGTTCATTACTATCACAGGGCTCCAGACTAACATGTACCCCGGAATCATCATCACCTATTACAGGGCTCCCTAAGTGTTACCCTAAGTGTTTGTTACTATTACAAGGCTCCAGACTAACATGTACCCCGGAATCATCACCTACCCTAAGTGTTCATTACTATCACAGGGCTCCAGACTAACATGTACCCCTGAATCATCACCTACCCTAAGTGTTCATCACTATTACAGGGCTCCAGACTAACATGTTCCCCTGAATCATCACCTACCCTAAGTGTTCATTACTATCACAGGGCTCCAGACTAACATGTACCCCTGAATCATCACCTACCCTAAGTGTTCATTACTATTACAGGGCTCCAGACTAACATGTTCCCCTGAATCATCACCTACCCTAAGTGTGCATTACTATTCCAGGGCTCCAGACTAACATGTACCCCGGAATCATCACCTACCCTAAGTGTTCATTACTATTACAAGGCTCCAGACTAACATGTTCCCCTGAATCATCACCTACCCTAAGTGTTCATTACTATTCCAGGGCTCCAGACTAACATGTACCCCGGAATCATCACCTACCCTAAGTGTTCATTACTATCACAGGGCTCCAGACTAACATGTACCCCGGAATCATCACCTACCCTAAGTGTTCATTACTATTACAGGGCTCCAGACTAACATGTACCCCGGAATCATCACCTACCCTAAGTGTTCGTTACTATTACAGGGCTCCAGAATAACATGTACCCCGGAATCATCACCTACCCTAAGTGTTCATTACTATCACAGGGCTCCAGACTAACATGTACCCCTGAATCATCACCTACCCTAAGTGTTCATTACTATTACAGGGCTCCAGACTAACATGTACCCCGGAATCATCACCTACCCTAAGTGTTCGTTACTATTACAGGGCTCCAGAATAACATGTACCCCGGAATCATCACCTACCCTAAGTGTTCATTACTATCACAGGGCTCCAGACTAACATGTACCCCTGAATCATCACCTACCCTAAGTGTTCATCACTATTACAGGGCTCCAGACTAACATGTTCCCCTGAATCATCACCTACCCTAAGTGTTCATTACTATCACAGGGCTCCAGACTAACATGTACCCCTGAATCATCACCTACCCTAAGTGTTCATTACTATTACAGGGCTCCAGACTAACATGTTCCCCTGAATCATCACCTACCCTAAGTCCAGGGTTCATTACTATTACCCAGGGCTCCAGACTAACATGTACCCCTGAATCATCACCTACCCTAAGTGTTCATTACTATTACAAGGCTCCAGACTAACATGTTCCCCGGAATCATCACCTACCCTAAGTGTTCATTACTATTACAGGGCTCCAGACTAACATGTACCCCGAATCATCAACATGTACCCAGGGCTCCAGATCATCCCCGGAATCTACCTACCCTAAGTGTTCATTACTATCACAGGGCTCCAGACTAACATGTACCCCGGAATCATCACCTACCCTAAGTGTTCATTACTATTACAGGGCTCCAGACTAACATGTACCCCGGAATCATCACCTACCCTAAGTGTTCATTACTATTACAGGGCTCCAGACTAACATGTACCCCGGAATCATCACCTACCCTAAGTGTTCATTACTATCACAGGGCTCCAGACTAACATGTACCCCTGAATCATCACCTACCCTAAGTGTTCATCACTATTAGGGCTCCAGACCTATCACAGGGCTCCAGACTAACATGTACCCCTGAATCATCACCTACCCTAAGTGTTCATTACTATTACAGGGCTCCAGACTAACATGTTCCCCTGGCTACAGGGCCCCAGACTAACATGTTCCCCTGAATCATCACCTACCCTAAGTGTTCATCACTATTCCAGGGCCCCAGACTAACATGTTCCCCTGAATCATCACCTACATGTTAGTCTTGCTTTTTTATGGTGTTTTTGGAGCAGTAGCATCTTCCTTGCTGACCGGCCTTTCAGGTTATGTCGATATAGGACTTGTTTTACTGTGGATATAGATACTTTTGTACCTGTTTCCTCAAGCATCTTCACAAGTTTCTTTGCTGTTGTTCTGGGATTGATTTGCACTTTTTGCACCAAAGTATGTTCTTCTCTAGGAGACAGAACGTGTCTCCTTCCTGAGTGGTATGAAGGCTGCGTGGTCCCATGGTATTTATACTTGAGTACTATTGTTTGTACGTGGCACCTTCGGGCATTTGGAAATTGCTCCCAAGGATGAACCAGGCTTGTGGAGGTCTAAAAACAATTTTATGAGGTCTTGGCTGATTTATTTTCATTTTCTCATGATGTCAAGCAAAGAGGCCCTGAGTTGGAAGGTAGGCCTTGAAATACATCCACAGGTACACACCTCCAATTGACTCAAATGATGTCAATTAACCTTTCAAAAGCTTCTATAGCCATGACATCACTTTCTGGAATTTTCCAAGCTGTTTAAAGGCACAGTCAACTTACTGTATGTAAACTTCAGACCCACTGGAATTGTGCTACAGGGAATTATAAGTTAAATAATCTGTCTTTAAACAATTTTTGGAAAAAATTACTTGTGTCATGCACAAAGTAGATGTCTTAACAAACTGTAGTTTGTTAACAAGACATTTGTGGAGTGGTTGAAAAACGAGTTTTAATGACTCCAACCTAAGTGTATGTAAACATCCAACTTCAACTGTTAGTACAGAGGGGATAATGTATCCTGTGTTCCCCATTATCCTTGTCGGTTATCGTTCCCCATTATCCTTGTCGGTTATCGTTCCCCATTATCCTTGTCGGTTATCGTTCCCCATTATCCTTGTCGGTTATTATTCCCCATTATCCTTGTCGGTTATTGTTCCCCATTATCCTTGTCGGTTATCGTTCCCCATTATCCTGGTTGGTTATTGTCCCCATTATCCTTGTCGGTTATCGTTCCCCATTATCCTTGTCGGTTATCGTTCCCCATTATCCTTGTTGGTTATTGTTCCCCATTATCCTTGTCGGTTATCGTTCCCCATTATCTTTGTCGGTTATCGTTCCCCATTATCCTTGTCGGTTATCGTTCCCCATTATCCTTGTCGGTTATCGTTCCCCATTATCCTTGTTGGTTATTGTTCCCCATTATCATTGTCGGTTATCATTCCCCATTATCCTTGTCGGTTATCGTTCCCCATTATCCTTGTTGGTTATTGTTCCCCATTATCCTTGTTGGTTATCGTACCCCATTATCCTTGTCGGTTATCGTTCCCCATTATCCTTGTCGGTTATTGTTCCCCATTATCCTTGTCAGTTATCGTTCCCCATTATCCTTGTCGGTTATTGTTCCCCATTATCCTTGTCGGTTATTGTTCCCCATTATCCTTGTTGGTTATTGTTCCCATGTCCACTGGTCTTTGAGTACCTGTACTTTGTTGTTTTGGCTTTCGTGCTCCGTGTAATTGTGCACTTGTTCTTTCGGGTCTCGTCCCATGTAATATTTAGAGGTTTAAACCTCGCTCTTTAGTAGTAGTCAAAAGTCATACTGTAGTAAAAGTATAGATAGATACTTTTTCAGACAATTACTCAAGTAAAAGTGAAAGTCACCCAGTAAAATACTACTTGAGCAAAACTCTAGAAGTATTTGGTTTTAAATATACTTAGGTATATAAAGTAAATGGAATTGCTAAAATGTAAGTATCAAAAGTAAAAGTGTTAATAATTCAAATTCCTTATATTATGCATATCAGACAACAGAATGTATTGCTTATTTATTTATTTACAGATAGCCAGGGGAACACGACCACACTCGGACATTAATTAGCAAATGAAGCATTTGTGTTTGGTGAGTCCGCCAAATCAGAAGCAGTAGGGATGTTCTGTTGATAAGTGTATCTGACTTAGAGCATTTTCCTGTCAAAATGTAGGAAGTACTTTTGGGTATCAGGGAAAATGTATGGAGTAAAAAGTACATTATTTTCTTTACGATTGTAGTGGAGTAAAAGTTGTACATAGGAAGCTTTAAGTGAGGTGACAATATACAACTTCTACATTTATAGTCACCCTTTCTGTTTTTTACGATCCATGATGTTGGCTGTCTTACTGATGACTTACTGATGACTTACTGATGTCTTACTGATGACAGAGCAGGTCTTTTTGATTCCATGTTTGACTTTGAATGTGAGTTTGTGTGAACACCGGGCTGACCCATGTTAGTAAAGTGTAACGGCTTTCTTCCTGGGAAGGAGAGGAGGACCAAAATGCAGCATAGTTCAAGTTCACGGTTCTTTAATAGGAGAAACTAAACATGAACAGAATACAAAACAATAAACGTGGCAAAACCGAAACAGTCCTAACTGGTGCAGAAAACACAAAGACAGGAAACAACCACCCACAAAACCCAACACAAAACAGGCTACCTAAATATGGTTCTCAATCAGAGACAATGACTAACACCTGCCTCTGATTGAGAAACCATATCAGGCCAAACATAGAAACAAACAAACTAGACACACAACATAGAATGCCTCACCCAGTTCACGTCCTGACCAACACTAAAACAAGGAAAACACACAAGAACTAAGGTCAGAACGTGACAGTAAGGGGGACTGGACAGCCAAAGGTTCATTATAGATTATTATGACAGAGAAATTGCACACAAAAAAAAATCATAAAACAAAAATACATCTTAACAGGCCCATGGGCTGCTAGATATGTCACCTTGTTCATTGTTTAATATTTAGTGCTCTCAGAAAGGATTCATACCCCTTCACTTATAGTACATGTTGTTGTGTTGCAGCCTGAATTCAAGATGGAGTAGCTTTCTCTTTTCTTTTTTAATTGTTTTTTACCCCTTTTTCTCCCTAATTTCGTGGTGTCCAATTGTTGTAGTAGCTACTGTCTTGTCTCATCGCTACAACTCCCGTACGGGCTCGGGAGAGACGAAGGTTGAAAGTCATGCGTCCTCCGATACACAACCCAACCTAGCCGCACTGCTTCTTAACACAGCGGGCATCCAACCCGGAAGCCAGCCGCACCAATGTGTCGTAGTGCAGCACCCTTAACCACTGCGCCACCCGGGAGGCGGAGTAGCTTTCTCACCCATCTACAAACAAACCCTTAAAAACATGTTTTTAGAAATGTTTTTCAAAATTTATTGAAAATGAAATACAGAAAAATCTTCACATACGGTAAGTGTTCCCACCCCTGAGTCAATACTTTTTAGAAATACCTTTTGGCAGTGATTACAGCTGTGAGTCTTTCTGGCTAAGTCTCTTCGAGCTATCCACACCTGGATAAGTATTCAATCCCTTTCTTATGGCAAGCCCAAATAAGTCCAGGAGTAGAAATGTGCATCATATGTCCCATAATAAGGTTGCATGGTGTAACACAGACGCTGGGAGTCGGGAAGCAAGTCCAGGGGGTCAATTTAATCATGCAAAAAATACATGGCCCAAAACAACAGTAGCATCTGGACATGAGACACACAACTTAATACTGCCTGGGGTCTGAACCAAATGGAGAGACAGATATGTGGGAGGTAATCATAGAAGTGATGGAATCCAGGTGAGTCTCGTGAGGCGCCGGTGGGCGTAACGATGGTGACAGGTGTGCATCATAATAAGTAACCTGGCGACAACGAGCGCCAGAGAAGAGGAGCGGGAGTAGACATGACACATGAACTCGCTTTTTTTTTTTATGATTACCTCATCTCTGTTCATTAAAATTACATTAAAATTACATTACAATAAAATACATTTGAATTTGTTTTACGTGTAACTCTGTGTTGCTGTCTGTTCACACTGCTATGCTTCTATCTTTGCCAGGTCGCAGTTGTAAATGAGAACTTGTTCTCAACGAGGCTACCTGGGTAAATAAAGGTGAAATAAAAATAAATATACAGTAATGCTTTCCCAAAAGATATGTTACTACTCTGGCCAGTCTAAATCAGGCCACGTGAGACCTATCCATTGAGTGCTTTATGGAGTTTCAGGCTGGGTATCTGTTAAACACTTTGTGAAAACTGCTAACAAAGGGCTTTATAAAAATATAATAAAATGTATGTATGTGATTGATTGATTGATTAATTCATTGATTGATTGATAAACCACTCTGTTTCTTCGTATTGCTCTGGACCTCACTTTTGGGAAAACAACATCTTCAGAGCGATGATAATTATACAGTAACCTCACTATGGATCACCTCTATAACTAAATGAATATTATCTGTCAAATCATTAGCTCTCTCACACACTACTACATATATGTAGTAAATATGTTCTCCCTCCGTTGTAACTGGACAATATTAGCTGTTGGAGACCATGGTGGAATGTATGTAAAAGTCAAGGACACACAGTGACGCAGTGCTACGCATTCAGGAGGGATTTTTTATTTTATTTTACCTTTATTTAACCAGGCAAGTCAGTTAAGAACACATTCTTATTTTCAATGACGGCCTGGGAACAGTGGGTTAACTGCCTGTTCAGGGGCAGAACGACCTTGTCAGCTCGGGGTTTAAACTCGCAACCTTCCGGTTACTAGTCCAACGCTCTAACCACTAGACTACGCTGCCGCCCCACCCAGCCCGGTATTAAGAAACCAAGCCTTGCGTGATCGGAGGTACTGACACAGGATTAGGCCTGTGTTTGCTTTATGTTCTGAACTGCTGGCCTTATGTGTGTCCTTCTGGCTGAGACACAACTCTCTGAGAGAAGCTAGAGTCAGGTACACTAAGCTCACGGAGTCCTTGAGGAGCAACAGTGTACTCCTCTGGTACTGTAGGGCGAAGCAGGAAGTGCCACGGAGAGACAGGCAGTGTGTTGCACAGATAAGAGATGACAGGACTGAACCAGGGCCCAGCTAGCTGTACATTTCAGTCCCCAACCAACAACGTAAGGCCTTGAAGAGGCAGAGGAAGAGACGGTGTCCCCACACAGCATAAGGCATGTCACTCTGGTTACCTTGTTGTGTCAACTGCTGTTAACACCTAAGCAAACAAACACTGTGTCTTCAGACCATGAGGTTCTGGGCTGACTCACTGCACGCTATATCCTCATCGGAAACATCTGGGAAGGAGGTTTAGGATATGTTTTTTTAGATATTCTTTGACTTAGCAGTTCATATGCTATTACGTGAAAGTGTGTTGTGCAATTCCGGCATTTGCTCTGACGTTTTATCATAGCTGGTTTAGATGTCTAAGGGAGTGGAATAATGTTTTGACGCATGTGACAATACATTACATTACATTTAAGTCATTTAGCAGACGTTCTTATCCAGAGCGACTTACAAATTGGTGCATTCACCTTATGACATCCAGTGGAACAGCCACTTTACAATAGTGCATCTAAATATTTTAAGGGGGGTGAGAAGGATTACTTTATCCTATCCTAGGTATTCCTTAAAGAGGTGGGGTTTCAGGTGTCTCCGGAAGGTGGTGATTGACTCCGCTGTCCTGGCGTCGTGAGGGAGTTTGTTCCACCATTGGGGGGCCAGAGCAGCGAACAGTTTTGACTGGGCTGAGCGGGAACTGTACTTCCTCAGTGGTAGGGAGGCGAGCAGGCCAGAGGTGGATGAACGCAGTGCCCTTGTTTGGGTGTAGGGCCTGATCAGAGCCTGGAGGTACTGAGGTGCCTTTCCCCTCACAGCTCCGTAGGCAGGCACCATGGTCTTGTAGTGGATGCGAGCTTCAGCTGGAAGCCAGTGGAGAGAGCGGAGGAGCGGGGTGACGTGAGAGAACTTGGGAAGGTTGAACACCAGACGGGCTGGGACCATAAAATATTGTTCTATTACCGCATTACAACCCTATTACCTCATTACAACCCTATTACCTCATTACAACCCTATTACCTCATTACAACCCTATTACCTCATTACAACCTGAGACCATAAAATATTGTTCTATTACCTCATTTACAACCCTATTACCTCATTACAACCCTATTACCTCATTACAACCCTATTGCCTCATTACAACCCTATTACCTCATTACAACCCTATTACCTCATTACAACCCGAGACCATAAAATATTGTCCTATTACCTCCTATTACCTCATTACAATCCAAACCATAAAATATTGTTCTATTACCTCATTACAACCCGGGACCATAAATATTGTTCTATTACCTCATTACAACCCTATTACCTCATTACAACCCGAGACCATAAAATATTGTTCTATTACCTCATTACAACCAGGACCATAAATATTGTTCTATTACCTCATTACTGTCACGCCTTGGTCTTAGTGTTTTGTGTTTTCGTTGATTGTTTGGTCAGGCCAGGGTGTGACATGGGTTTGTTTTGTTGTATTTCGTATTGGGGTTTTGTGGTTATTGGGATTGCGGCTGAGTAGGGGTGTTGTATGGGCTTGGCTGCATGAGGCGGTTCTCAATCAGAGTCAGGTGATTCTCGTTGTCTCTGATTGGGAACCGTATTTAGGTAGCCTGGGTTTCGCTTTGTATTTCGTGGGTGATTGTTCCTGTCTCTGTGTAGTTTCACCAGATAGGCTGTAATTAGGTTTAAACGTTCCGTTTGTTGTTTTTGTATTTGTATAGTTATTTCATGTGTCGCTTTTTTCATTAAAGTCATGAGTAACCACCACGCTGCATTTCGGTCCGACTCTCTTTCGACAAACGAAGAACGCCGTTACAATTACAACCCTATTACCTCATTACAACCCAGTACCATAAATATTGTTCTATTACCTCATTACAACCCAGGACCAGAAATATTGTTCTATTACCTCATTTACAACCCAGGACCAGAAATATTGTTCTATTACCTCATTACAACCCAGGACCAGAAATATTGTTCTATTACCTCATTACAACCCTATTACCTCATTACAACCCGAGACCATAACATATTGTTCTATTACCTCATTACAACCCAGGACCATAAAATATTGTTCTATTTACAACCCAGGACCATAAATATTGTTCTATTACCTCATTACAACCCAGGACCATAAAATATTATTCTATTACCTCATTACAACCCGAGACCATAAAATATTGTTCTATTACCTCATTACAACCCAGGACCATAAAATACTGTTATTTTACCTCATTACAACCCGGGACCATAAAATACTGTTCTTTTACCTCATTTATAACCCAGGACCATCAAATATTGTTCTATTACCTCATTACAACCCAAGACGATAAAATATTGTTCTATTACCTCATTACAACCCGAGACCATAAAATATTGTTATTTTACCTCATTACAACCCAGGACCATAAAATACTGTTATTTTACCTCATTACAACCCGAGACCATAAATATTGTTCTATTACCTCATTACAACCCAGGACCATAAAATATTATTCTATTATCTCATTACAACCCGAGACCATAAAATATTGTTCTATTACCTCATTACAACCCAGGACCATAAAACACTGTTCTTTTACCTCAACTACTACATCCCAAAGTGATTGTGAGCCCTGTCATGCTCCACCATATTGTCTGTGATTGATTTGTTTCTATATCAAGACAGAGTGCTGCTGTACCTCGGAGAGTATTCTGACCTTTTCCAACTCAAGGAAAATATTAGGAGTGTTCATTTGTATTGTTTATTTCACTTTTCTATATTATCTACTTCACTTGCTTTGGCAATGTTAACATATGAGAGGGAGAGAGAGAATTTGTGACCTGTTGCCACAAGAAAAGGGCAACCAGTGAAGAAAAAACACCATTGTAAATACAACCCATATTTATTTATTTTCTCTTGTGTACTTTAACTATTTGCACATCGTTACAACACTGTATACAGTAATAATATGACATTTGAAATGTCTTTATTTTTTTGGAACTCCTGCGAGTGTAATGTTTACTGTTCATTTGTGTTGTTTATTTCACTTTTGTATATTATCTACCTCACTTGCTTTGGCAATGTTAACATTATTCCCAATAAAGCCCTTGAATTGAATTGAATTGAGAGAAATCGAGAGACAACCTCCTGGTCACAATAGCTCCACCAGAACTAGTCTTTCTCATTCATCAACATCTAATATACTGTCCTCTGTTTGTTTGAAAAGTAATGTTACTGTAGACAGTCACTTTAAACAGAAGGTACACTGAAGAATGGTGTTGTCTGGAGTCAGAGATGTGCGAAGAAACAACCAAAGGTGTGAGGGTGGCACCAGGTTCAGAGACGAAAGAGGAAGATCACAAGCTTTTTTCTGAGTCACTATCAAATCAACCATGTAACGGGCAACGTGTTTTTTTACAGTGATGTTTTCATTATTTTCACTTGTTTTAAAGTTTCTAGCTTTTTTTAAAAGCCGATTTTCATTTTGTACCGTTCTCCTTTTTGACTGATTGTTCCTGGTCTTCTTTATCTCTGTGGGAAAGCTGTTAAATCAATGATAAAGATGTCAACCCTTTTTCTTCAACCCATTACACAAACAGAGTAGGCCCCTCAAAACACACCGAGGGATCGACAAATAGGTTCACGTCCTGGTTACAGACACAATAATACAGCAATAACAAAAGTCTCTATATCAAACACGTGTGTGTGTGTATACATGCGTGCAATCAGACATACAAAACACACAGGTCTATACAGTCACAGACAGACACCGACACAGACAGAGACATAGACACAGCCACAGACACAGACACAGACACAGACACAGACACAGACACAGACACAGACACAGACACAGACACAGCCACAGACACAGACACAGACACAGACACAGACACAGACACAGACACAGACACAGACACAGACACAGACACAGACATAGACACAGACACCGACAGACACATATAGCTCAACATGGAATAAAGAGCAATAACAAAGCTTCTGAGAGGACCTGCCAAATCTGTCAGTGCCAGTAGCAGACAGACGTGAGGTTCTCTGAAGATCAACAGTCACCAAGACACCTGAGACGAATGAACTTATACCGGGCTTAAGCATTTGACATTTAAAGAAAGAGGAGAAGAGTTGGGGTCAGGAGGAAGAGAGAGATTATCACTCCTCTGGGATGTTGGACATGTAACCATCACTGAGTTCCGCTTCGCGACCCCTTTATTCCCAACAGCAACTTCTCTTGCCATTCTTCAAATCAAAATCAAATAAAATGTATTTGTCCCATACACGTGTTTAGCAAATGCTTGTGTTTCTAGGTCCAACAGTGCAGTAATATCTAACAATTCACAACAATAAATACACAATACACACAACCTAATATAATAATAATGGAATTAAGCAATATATATGCAATGTCGAAGTGGCATAGACTAAATAGAGTAGAATAAAATACAGTATATACATATGAGATGAGTAAAGCATGTAAACATTAAAGTGACTCGTGTTCCATTATTAAAGTGGTCAGTGATTTCTAGTCTATGTTTATGGGGCAGCCTAGTGGTGGCTATTTAATAGTCTGATGGCCTTGAGATAGAAGCTGTTTTTTCAGTCTCTCGCTCCCAGCTTTGATGCACCTGTACTGACCTCGCCTTCTGGATGATAGCGGGGTGAACAGATAGTGGCTCGGGTGGTTGCTGTCCTTGATGATATTTTTGGCCTTCCTGTGACATCAGGTCCTGTAGGTGTCCTGGAGGGCAGGTAGTTTGCCCCCGGTGATGCATTGTGCAGACCGCACCACCCTCTGGAGAGACTTGCGGTTACGGGTGGTGCAGTTGCCGTACAAGGTGGTGATAAAGCCTGACAGGATGCTCTCAATTGTGCATTTGTAAAAGTTTCTGAGGGGTTTATTTAATTTGGCAAGTCAGTTAAGAGCAAATTCTTATTTACAATGACGGCCTACCCGGCCAAATCCGAACGATGTGGGGCCAATTGTGTGCCGCCCTATGGGACTCGCAATCACGGCCAGATGTGATGCAGCCTGGATTCAAACCAGGGACTGCAGTGACGCCTCTTGCACTGAGATGCAGCGCCTTGGACTTCTGCACCACTCGGGAACCCAATTTAGGTGACAAGCCAAATTTCTTCAGCCTCCTGAGGTTGAAGAGGCGCTGTTGCACCTTCTTCACCACACCATCTGTGTGGGTGGACCATTTCAGATCGTCGGTGATGTGCACGCTGAGGAATTTGAAGCGTTCCACCTTCTCCACTGCTGTCCCGTTTTGAAGCTTTCCTGAAGTCCATGACCAGCTCCGTTGTTTTGTCAACATTGAGTGAGAGGTTATTTTCCTGGCACCGTTCATAAATTCGCTCTGGCACCACACTTCCAGGGCCCTCACCCTCCTCTCTGTAGGCTGTCTCGTCATTGTTGGTAATCAGGCCTACTACTGTCGTGTCGTCTGTGAACTTGATGTTTGAGTTGGAGGCGTACGTGGCCACGCAGTCATGGGTGAACAGGGAGTACAGGAGGGGGCTGAGCACACACCCTTGTGTGTGCTCACTGACCCTAACCCTGCATCACTTCACTGACCCTAACCCTAACCCTTCATCACTTCACTGACCCTAACCCTTCATCACATCCACTGACCCTAACCCTAACCCTTCATCACTTCACTGACCCTAATCCTTCATCACTTCACTGACCCTAACCCTTCATCACATCCACTGACCCTAACCCTAACCCTTCATCACTTCACTGACCCTAACCCTTCATCACTTCACTGACCCTAACCCTTCATCACTTCACTGACCCTAACCCTTCATCACATCCACTGACCCTAACCCTAACCCTTCATCACTTCACTGACCCTAATCCTTCATCACTTCACTGACCCTAACCCTTCATCACTTCACTGACCCTAACTTTCATCACTTCACTGACCCTAACTTTCATCACTTCACTGACCCTAACCCTAACCCTTCATGACTTCACTGACCCTAACCCTTCATCACTTCACTGACCCTAACCCTTCATCACTTCACTGACCCTAACCCTTCATTGGTCTCCATCTGTCACATCCGTCACATCACATCACTTGCAGCAGAGCAGTGTTTAAAGGCAAAGCAGCAGACCTCTTTAAGCAACACAACCATCAGATCACATATGATGACAAGTCGTGTCATGAGAGACTACCCAGACCTTTCCTGTATCCCAAATGACACCCTATTTCCTACATAGTGCACTACTTTTGACCAGGGAGAGCTTGGTAGTACACTATGTAGGGAATAGGGTGCCATTTGGGACGGAACCCTAGACTTCGTTGACAAATCAGATAGTGTTGTTTTTCATAGTACAGATCTTTGAATGTCTCACAACTGTAATGAAACATCACAACAGGAATGTTGTCACAGTAGGAATGCTGTCACAGTAGGAATGCTGTCACAGTAGGAATGCTGTCACAGTAGGAATACTGTCACATTATGAATGCTGTCACAATAGGAATGTTGTCACAATAGGAATGCTGTCACATTGGGAATGCTGTCACAATAGGAATGCTGTCACAATAGGAATGACATCACAATAGGAATGCTGTCACATTAGGATGTTGAACATGCTTGAGAAATGAACCATAAAAAGTGGGTAAATGGTATGAGAACTGAACCAGCCTTTTAATAATTAGCTGTCTATTTGTCTATATTCATCATTCAGGGAGCCTTTCATCTAAATTGAACTAAAATGTAACACAACCAGTAAAGTGTTGGTTCTATGTTTCATGAGCTGAAATAAAATATCTAAACAATTCTTAATTTGCACAAAAAGCTTATTTCTCTCAAATGTTGTGCACAAATTTGTTTACATCCCTGTTAGTGAGCATTTCTCCTTTGCCAAGATAATCGATCCACCTGACAGGTGTGGCATATCAAGAAGCTGATTAAACAGCATGATCATTACACAGGTGCACCTTGTGCTGGGCCAATAAAATGCCACTCTAAAATGTGCAGTTTTGTCACACAACACAATGTCATAGATGTCTCAAGTGTTGGCATGCTGACTGCAGGAATGTCCACCAAAGCTGTTGCCAGAGAATTAAATGTTAATTTCTCTACAATAAGCTGCCTCCATGGGCAGGCATAAGCTATGGACAACGAACACAATTGCAATTTATCAATGGCAATTTTAATGCACAGAGATACCTTGACGAGATCCTGAGGCCCATTGTGCCATTCATCTGCAGTCATCACCTCATGTTTCCGATTAATAATGCATGGCCCCATGTCCCAGTTCACCAGACATGTCACCCATTGAGCATGTTTGGGATGCTCTGGATATATGTGTACAACAGCGTGTTCCAGTTCCCGCCAATATCCACAAACTTCGCACAGCCATTGAAGAGGATTGGGAGAACGTTCCACAGGCCACAATCAACAGCCTAATCCACTCTATGCGAAGGAGACGTGTCGCGCTGCATGAGGCAAATGGTGGTCACACCAGATACTGACTGGTTTTCTGATTTATTTTTACGACATCTGTGACCAACAGAGGCATATCTGTATTCCCAGTCATGTGAAATCCATAGATTAGTGCGTAATTATCTTTTTTCAATTTTCTGTAACTCATTCAAATCTTAGAAAATGTTGAATTTATATTTTTGTTCAGTGTAAAGCTGTATAACAAAACAGTACTGAAAGCTTTTTAAAGAGTTTAAAGTTCAAAGAGATCAAAGTTTGGAGATATTATATATTGGGTTTCTGGAATCATCGCAGGGGGAAGAAGGCGATAGAAAAGGCAGAGGAGGGTGATAGAAAACGTGGGGTAGAGAATTGAGCAATAAGATAAAAACATGAGCAAGAGACATAGAAAGGGGGAGGAACAGAGAGAGCTCAATGATAAATACAGACTCACAATGCTTGGGAGAAGACTCAACAAGAATAAAGAGAAGCCCAGAGTCTCAACGAGAGCCGAGAAAAGCCCAGAGACTCAAGGAGAGCAGAGAAACACCCAAGAAGAACAGTGAAGCAGCGAGAAGCACAAAGGACAGAGAAGCAGTGAGAAGCAGACATAAGCACAGGGAAGCAGAGATAATCCCAGAGAAGCACAGAGAAGTAGCTGGAATCACAGAGAAGCAGAGAGAAAGACAGAGAAGCAGAGAGAAGCCCAGAGAAAGACAGAGAAGCAGCGAGAAGCAGACATAAGCACAGAGAAGCAGAGAGAAGCACAGAAAAGCACAGAGAAACACAGAGAAGCAGAGAGTAGGATATGACTTCCAACGCCAAGATAATATTTCCCATGGTTCTGCACCTGTCTCCCACAGAGTGGGGGAAATCACTAACACTCTCACACACACCAGAGGACCTGTCAAACCCGTCAGATCACCACAGGCCTAGCAGCATTGTTACTACAAGGTCTTTCCTCCTAAACCATTATAATTGGTCCACACCAAACTCCTGTCGTTTTAACAGGTTGGCCCCTACGGTGCTACGGGAAATCCCATGAACATTACAGCAGCATAATTGGAAAAATAAAGATTCTCTTGAAAACAACAATCCCATTTGATATATCATGGCAAATTAAAAAGAGCCTTAGGACAGCAACTTGAACTAGAAATAGGACCCGATAACGAATGTTGTTCCCTCACATTTCCACCATAGTGTATTTCCATGGGAGAGAAAGGATAATTTGATTTACCATTGAAAGTGCACTTAACATACCTCACAATGGCATCAATATCTTCTGTACCTCACAATGGCATCAATATCTTCTGTACCTCACAATGGTATCAATATCTTCTGTACCTCACAATGGTATCAATATCTTCTGTACCTCACAATGGTATCAATATCATCTGTACATAACAATGGCATCAATATCCTCTCAACCTCACAATGGTATCAATATCATCTGTACCTCACAATGGTATCAATATCTTCTGTACCTCAATGGCATCAATATCATCTCAACCTCACAATGGTATCAATATCATCTGTACATCACAATGGCATCAATATCCTCTCAACCTCACAATGGTATCAATATCATCTGTTGCACATCAATGGTATCAATATCCTCTCAACCTCACAATGGTATCAATATCATCTGTTGCACGTCATTGGTATCAAATCAAATCAAATTGTATTGGTCACATACACATGGTTAGCTCGGGTGGTTGCTGTCCTTGATGATCTTTTTGGACTTCCTGTGACATCGGGTCGTGCCACCGGTGATGCGTTGTGCTGACCGCACTACCCTCTGGACAGTCTTACGGTTGTGGGCGGAGCAGTTGCCGTACCAGGCGGTGATACAGCCCGACAGGATGCTCTCGATTGTGCATCTGTAAAAGTTTGTGAGTGTTTTCGGTGACAAGCCAAATTTCTTCAGCCTTCTTTAGTACGCTGCTGCGCCTTCTTCATCATACTGTTTGTGGGGTGAACCATTTCAGTTTGTCCGTGATGTGTACGCCGAGGAACTTAGAACATTCCACCTTCCCCACTACTGTCCCGTCGATGTGGATAGGGAGGTGCTCCCTCTGCTGTTTCCTGAAGTCCACGATCATCTCCTTTGTTTTGTTGACATTGAGTGTGAGGTTATTTTCCTGGCACCACACTCCCAGGGCCCTCACCCTCCTCCCTGTAGGCTGTCTCGTCATTGTTGGTAATCAGGCCTACTACTGTCGTGTCGTCTGCGAACTTGATGTTTGAGTTGGAGGCGTACGTGGCCACACAGTCATGAGTGAACAGGGAGTACAGGAGAGGGCTGAGAACGCACCCTTGTGGTGCCCCAGTATCAATATCATCTGTAGCACATCATTGTCTCTGATTGTTTTCTTTTTCTCATAATTGTTCATATGAATCTTCGGTAACACCTCATTTTACAGGGGCCTTATTAGAGTGTATTTGCATATGTAATTACACATATTGTAATAGTTAATAGTTACAGTGTAATAACAACATGTAATTTGTGGTAATTGCAATCTGTAATTACAGAGGTGTAACAACAAATGCTTGTTACCGTGCTTGCTACAAATGTTAAAGTTTCCTATAGCAACCTTGCAAGGTTTCCACTGTTGAGGAACATTCTCACTTTTGGATGGGATGTGTTGGTGCAATGATTTATTTATGCCACAAGGCATCATGTCAAGATCTGCCCCTATGCGCAACAGAAATAACAGACATAACGACAACCTCGAACGTGTCCCACGTGTTGAGACTGAGGTAATGTAAAAGTGTGCAAAGAATGGGGTCGAGAAGGTCAGTGTGCAAATTCCAGACATTAAGGATTGCCATGAAAGAGAAGTGTTGTAGGTCAAAAAAACATCAACACGGGAGAGAGAAAGTAAGTTTCACATTAAATTTGTTTTGCTTTTTTGGATACATGAATTCTGCTGGATGATTTTGAATAGGTAGTTAGCTAGCTAGCTAGCAAACGTTGGCTGCCGTTTTTGTTGAGCCTACCAACTAGGCTTGCTTGCTAGCTAGTAGCCCAAGACATACTCTTAAGGAGACTACCGTTAGTCCTTAATTGCTAGCTAGTAGCCCAAGACATACTCTTAAGGAGACTACCATTCGTCCTTAATTGCTAGCTAGTAGCCCAAGACATACTCTTAAGGAGACTACCGTTAGTCCTTAAGGTCCAATGATCTGACAGTGACTTCAGAAAGTATTCAAATCAAATGTATTTATATAGCCCTTCGTACATCAGCTGATATCTCAAAGTGCTGTACAGAAACCCAGCCTAAAACCCCAAACAGCAAGCAATGCAGGTGTAGATGCATGGTGGCTAGGAAAAACTCCCTAGAAAGGCCAAAACCTAGGAAGAAACCTAGAGAGGAACCAGGCTATGTGGGGTGGCCAGTCCTCTTCTGGCTGTGCCGGGTGGAGATTATAACAGAACATGGCCAAGATGTTCAAATGTTCATAAATGACCAGTATGGTCCAATAATAATAAGGCAGAACAGTTGAAACTGGAGCAGCAGCACGGCCAGGTGGACTGGGGACAGCAAGGAGTCATCATGTCAGGTCGTCCTGAGGCATGGTCCTAGGGCTCAGGTCCTCCGAGAAAGAAAGAGAGAAAGAGAGAGAGCACACTTAAATTCACACAGGACACCGAATAGGACAGGAGAAGTACTCCAGATATAACAAACTGACCCCAGCCCCCCAACACATAAACTACTGCAGCATAAATACTGGAGGCTGAGACAGGAGGGGTCAGGAGACACTGTGGCCCCATCCGAGGACACCCCCGGACAGGGCCAAACAGGAAGGATATAACCCCACCCACTTTGCCAAAGCACAGCAAGTATTGACAACCATTAACTTTTTAAAAATGTTGTTGTGTTACAATCTGAATTTAAATGTAATCATATGGAAATGTATTGTCACTGACATACACACAACACCCCATAATGTCAAATTGAAATTCGTTTTTTCAAAATTTTTAACAAATGAATTAAAAATGAAAAGCTGAAATGTCTTGAATCATGAAGTATTCAACGCCTGTGTTATGACCTCAATAAGTTCAGGAGTAAAACTTTACTTAACGAGTCACATAATAAGTTGCATGGACTCATTCAGTGCAATAATAGTGTTTAACATGATTTTGAATGACTACCTCATCTCTGTACCCCACACATACAATTATCTGTAAGGTCCTTCATCTCTGTACCCCACACATACAATTATCTGTAAGGTCCTTCATCTCTGTACCCCACACATACATTTATCTGTAAGGTCCTTCAGTCCAGCAGTGATTTTCAAACACAGATTCAACCACAAAGACCAGGGAGGTTTTCCAATGCCTCACAAAGAAGGGCATCTGTTGATAGTTGGGTAAAAAAATACAGACATTGAATATCCCTTTGAGCATGGTGAAGTTAAGTACATTTTGGATGGTGTATCAATATACTGTACCTAGTGACTACAAAGATACAGGAGTCCTTCCTAACTCAGTTGGTGGAGAGGAAGGAAACAGTTAAGGGATTTCACCATGAGGCCAATGGTGACTTTAAAAACAGTTACAGAGTTTAATGTCTGTGATAGGAGGATGGATCAACAACATTGTAGTTACTACGCAATACCAGCCTAAATGACAGAGTGAAAAGAAGGAAGCCTGTACATATCACTGTTTTTCAAAAACATGTATACTGTTTGCAACGAGGCACTAAATTAATACTGCAAAAAAACGAGGCAAAGCAATTCACTTATAGTCCTGAATACAAAGTGTTATGTTTGGGGAAAATCCAATACAACACATTACAATACTTGTGGCTCAGTTGGTAGAGCATAGCACTTGCAATGTCCCATGAGGGACCAGTATGATAATGTATGAACTAACTACTGTAAGTTGCTCAAGATAAGAGAGTCTGCTAAATAACTCAAATGTAATTACTGAGTACCATTCTCCATATTTTCAAGCATAGTGGTGGCTGCGTCATGTTATTAGTAATCGTTAAGAACTGGTGAGTTTTTCAGGATTAAAAAAAAGAATGGAGCTAAGCACAGGCAAAATCCTAGAGGAAAACCTGTCTGCTTTCCACCAGACACTGGGAGTTGAATTCACCTTTCAGCAGGACAATAACCTAAAACACACGGCTAAATATACACTGGAGATGCTTACCAAGAATACAGTGAATGTTTATAAATGGCTGAGATACAATCTGGACCTAAATCTACACTGGAGATGCTTACCAAGAAGACAGTGAATGTTTTGAATGGCTGAGATACAATCTGGACCTAAATCTACACTGGAGATGCTTACCAAGAAGACAGTGAATGTTTATAAATGGCTGAGATACAATCTGGACCTAAATCTACACTGGAGATGCTTACCAAGAAGACAGTGAATGTTTATAAATGGCTGAGATACAATCTGGACCTAAATCTACACTGGAGATGCTTACCAAGAAGACAGTGAATGTTTATAAATGGCTGAGATACAATCTGGACCTAAATCTACACTGGAGATGCTTACCAAGAAGACAGTGAATGTTTATAAATGGCTGAGATACAATCTGGACCTAAATCTACACTGGAGATGCTTACCAAGAAGACAGTGAATGTTTTAAATGGCTGAGATACAATCTGGACCTAAATCTACAATGTACCAAGAAGACAGTGGTTTTAAATCTGAGATACAACTAAAAACAGATTTACCAAGAAGACAGTGAATGTTTTTTTAAAGAATAATGGGCAAATGAGTTGCACAATCAAGAAGACAGTGAATGTTTATAAATGGCTGAGGACCTAAATCTACAAGATCTACCAAGAAGACTTGAAGAGACTTAAATCTACACTGGAGATGAAAGACTCTCATCTGTAATCACTGCAAGAATGGTGCTTCTAAAAAAGTTTTGACTCATCTGGACCTAAATCTACACTGGAGATGTTTGAATGTTTTGAATGGCTGAGATACAATCTGACCTAAATCTACATATTTCTGTTTTTAATGGCTTTTCTAAATCTACACTGGAGATTTCAAGAAGAAAATGTTTAAATGGCTGAAAATCTGGACCTAAATACACTGGAGATTTCACTTTGTCTAAATTAGATGCTTACCAAGAAGACAGTATGTTTTGTTAGATAGACCTAAATCTACACTGGAGATGTACCAAGAAGACAGTGAAAAAATTATCCATTTAATACATTTTGAATTCCGACTGTAACACTGGAGATGCTTACCAAGAAGACCAAATGGCTGAGATACAATCTGGACCTAAATCTATACCAAGAAGACAGTGGTAAATGGCTGAGATACTGGACCTAAATTACACTGGAGATGCTTACCAAGAAGAATCTGACCTAAATCTACACTGGAGATGCTTACCAAGAAGACAGTGAATGTTTTGAATGGCTGAGATACAATCTGGACCTAAATCTACACTGGAGATGCTTACCAAGAAGACAGTGAATGTTTATAAATGGCTGAGATACAATCTGGACCTAAATCTACACTGGAGATGCTTACCAAGAAGACAGTGAATGTTTATAAATGGCTGAGATACAATCTGGACCTAAATGTACTTGAAAATGTATAGTACAATGTGAAAATGGTTGTCTAGCAACAAACAATTTCACATTTTTTTAAAGAATAATGGGCAAATGTTGCACAATCCAGGTGTGGAAATCTCTTAGAGACTTACCCAGAAAGACTCTCATCTGTAATCACTGCAAGAGGTGCTTCTAAAAAGTTTTGAAGGCAATGTTTTTAATTTTCAATTACATTTCGAAAAATGTTTATGTTATTTTCAGAGGAAAAATTATCCATTTACTACATTTTTTCTGGCAGCCAAAAGCCAAAAGAGACAAATACTCTATCTAAACATGAATCGATTCTCAATTGCAATACGGTTCTAGAAACATAAAGCCCTTTACTTTCATATCATATCAAAATAATTAAATAAATGCAAAATATATACTTACCGTACTTACCGTTTAATCTGCTTTATCACAGTTGCAGCCTACAGCATTTTTCAGTGACAACACATTTCTTACATTCCACACAGGTGTTCGGAGCATGCTTATATAGTTAATTAGCACAGGTGGTCCCTCTCTGTCTTCCGGCTGTCTTACATAAACATGTGCTGTAACATGGAGTCATGGCCATGTGGGAAAACTAACCAGAGATCCTCTTTCCTCACAATGAGGGTACAGGCCAGGCAGCAGGCTGTTAGCCAGCCTGGCAGATTAGTGGAGTCGACCCCTAGCACAGTCAGTGTAGTCAGCTCAGTTTTCTTCATTGAGTATGTGCCTGTGCCTCGATCTAGGTCGGGCAAAAGTAAACATGGTGGTGTTCGTTTTAGCAATCTCACTGGAATAACGTAAAGGCTAAATGTTTTTTCCTCATAATCCTGGACTATTGGACCACCATTTTATTACGTTAGCAATTGCAACAAATCATTTGCTTCCACTCCAACCAAGGATTATCCAAAGCTGCGCTATAAATTCTTGGACATTCCCCAAGATTCCTAGATGCCTACCCAAGGACATTCAGAGTACAAAAATAAGTTAACCATCTAACCTAGGCTCTAAATTTAAGCTTGCGGTAGTACCCTAAATGCAGTCGCACCGATAAAAACGAAAAGAAACTAGCTCCCTGGTATACATAAAATATGCGAGCACTGAAGCAAGCGTCCAGAAAATTGGAACTGAAATGGCCCGTCATGTAATTGGAAGTGTTTCTGACTAGCTTGGAAAGACAGTACCATACAATATCGACTGCCCTCACTGCTGCTCGATCAGCCCAGTTTTCCAATCTGCTTGAGTTGAATAAAAACTAAATGTATTTTTGATACTGTCGCATTCCCCAAGTGAGGATGGCCTTCACTTCAGCAGCGATGAATTCATGAATTTATTTGACAAAAAGATCTTAATCATGAGAAAACAAATGACAGACTCCCCTTTGGATAGGCATATTTCTTCAAAACTCATTTGTCCTGAGTCTGCACAGAACTGCCAGGACCTTGGATCAATAGAGACACTCTAACTTTTTTATCCTGTATCTCTCTACACATTTACAAAAATAGTCATGGCCTCTAAACCTTCCAGCTGTCTACCGGAACCCTATTCCAATTAAACTACTGAAAGAGCAACTTCTTGTGCATGGCCCTCCTACAGTATGTTGAACATAATAAACGGCTCCCTATCATTCGGATGTGTACCAAACTCACTAAAAGTGGCAGTAATAAAGCCTCTCCTAAAAAGACAAAACTTGTCCTGGAAATGTAAAACTATCGGCCTATATCAAATCTCCCATTCTAAAAAGGTTTAATTAAAAAGTCACTGCCTTCCTGAGGACAAATAATGTCTATGAAATTCTTTTAGACCCTATCATAGAACAGAGACCTCATTCGTGAAGGGGATAAATTACCTTTTAATGGTGTCATACCAAGGCTCTGCACCTGTCCTGGTCCTGCCAGACCTTAGTGTCACTTTCGACACCACATTCTTTCGGAGTAATTGGAAACCCTAATTGGTCTATGCAGGTTTATATCTTATCTGTCTGAAAGTTATCAGTTGGTCTCTGTGGATGGTTTGTCCTCTGACAAATCAATGGTAAGTTCCGGTGTTCAGTTCTAGGACCACTATATTGTTTTCACTATATATGCTGCCTCTTTGTGATGTCATTCAGGAACACAATGTCAACCGTTACTGCTATGCAGACGACACACAGTTCTAACATTTCTTTTTTCAGCAGTCTTGTCTCATCACTGCAGTTCCCGTACGGACTCAGGAGAGGCAAAGGACAGGAGCCTCCGAAATACAACCCAACCAAGCCGCACTGCTTCTGGACACAATGCCCACTTAATCCAGAAACCAGCCGCACCAACGTGTCAAAGGAAACACCGTACACAAGTGTCAGCGTGCACTACGCCCAGCCCACCACAGGATTTGCTAGTGCACAATGAGACAAGGACATCGCTGCCGGCCAAACCCTCCCCTAACCTGGACGACACTGGTACAATTGTGCGCCGCCCCATGGGTCTCCCGGTCACGTCCAGCTGCGACAGAGCCTGGACTCGAACTCAGGATCTCTAGTAACACAGCTAGCACTGCGATGCAGTACCTTAGACCACTGCGCCACTCGGGAGGCCTACGGTTCTATATTTTGATTAAATATTGTGTAACCACAAAATTGCCTACACAGGAAGCCTGTGTTTCAGAAAAAAGAAAATGTATTAAGGTCATACCAAGGATCCTTTAGCTATTAGATTTTGAATTTTGAGACCCCTTAAAAAATATTTGATGGCCGTACTGCTATAGGCCCACACAGATTAATTGAATAACAGATTCACTACATGGAACAACAGATTGTCCCCTCAGAAGGAAGTTTGTTCTGAAGTGTCTGTCCTGTATCTGAGAGATACAAGAAAGATCAGGATTTTATATTTTTTTACCCATTATGTTAGACACTAAACAGTCTAAGTCCTGTCTAAGCCGGGGGAAGGAGGGTTCTACTAAGCTATATGGAATTGTTTTAAGAAGGTCCTACCAAGGATCATTTTGCTGTTTGATTTTGAATTTTAAGACCCCTGGAAGTAAAAGTAATCTATAAATTATTTGATTTAAATTATTATTGGGTCCTATATCTGAGAGTTATAAGAAAGATTTTTTTTTAAATTCCATGTATTTGTCCCTTATTTTTGGGACTTAACAGTCTCCATATGTACCTCCATTCATGTTTTACAACTGGTACCAGGGGATCTTCAGACTAGTTTTGTGAAGCCTGTGGGCGTCCTAGAGGATAACAACCAACATGAACATGTTCATGAGAGTCTCACCTTTCCATATTAGTGTGTAGAACAACCTGTTTGGACGCAACAGACAGAAGTTGGCTAATGGTCTGTACTGACTTCAGAGGAGTCCAAAGATGTTTGTGGGGGGCTGTAGAGCAAAACAGAGAACACCATTGCGTTTGTAAGAGTCTTGTCTTACCAAAATGGGGGCATATTTTGTAGGCCAAACCATTTGGACGCTACAGACGATTTTGTGAGAAGATGTCTCATGGTTTGGCAAACACCGCTCTTTCTCCCGAGTGGCGCAGTGGTCAAAGGCACTGCATCTCAGTGCTAGAAGCATCACTACAGGCCCTGGTTTGATTCCAGGCTGTACCACTACAGGCTGTGATTGGGAATCCCATAGGGCGGCGCACAATTGGCCCAGCGTTGTCTGGGTTAGGGTTTGGCCGGGGTAAGAATTTGATAAGAATTTGTTCTTAACTGACTTGCCTAGTTAAATAAAATCGCTCTTTCACTGCAGATGTGGAAGTCAGACATAGATGGATCAAACCAAATTTGATTTGTTACCTGCGCCGAATACAACAGATGTAGAACTACCGGTGGAATGCTTACTTACAACCTCTTAAACAACAGTGCGGTTCAAGAAGAGTTAAGAAAATATGAACAAAATAAACTAAAGCAGAAAAATATATAAAAAGTTACAAAATAAAATGACTGAGATATCTCTATCTTAAATTGACAGATTTTTATTGTTGATTTCTTTATTAAGCTAATCTGATTTCCGCTGGGGCGAGGACATCAACCTTACGGGGGTTAAACTCCAAAAAGAGATGCTGACCTCAAGAAACAATCTGCTTTCAGATCTGACAATGAATCTCCATGGTTGAAACAGTCAAATAAAACTGTGAAGAACGTCCAGTTACTCTGGACACTGATCTCTCTATTTTCTTCTTTCTCTCCCCAATTGCGATCTTGTCTCATTGCGACAGATTCTCTGCAATAAAAGATTGGACAACATCTTGCCAGTTGTTTTTACAATGAGAATACCTTACACTGACAGTGGTGAAACATGGAGGGACTCAGTCTGGGTTGAACACATCTTCCCACACGCTTGTAGATTTGAAAGGACCAGTTCAAGTGATACAGGACAAGATCCTCCCAGTCTATCAAAAGGCATAGGGGCTAGGATTTAGAGACAAAAGGGTTGATTAGTAATCAGCATTGCAGGCTACCATGCTTCCATAACTTGGAGGCAGTAGTAGCTGGGGGTGGGAGATTAGATTCCTCATGTGATTCTAAAACACACAACAATATACTGTATAAAAAGCATGCCGAGTCAATGTGTTTAAACATACCAGTTATAAATGATTTGAATACCTGTTTTTGTTGTTGGTTTGTCTTGGAGATCTCCTCCACCTCGCTGGCGTCTGATTTCCAACATCTTCACATTGCCTGTTTTGATTCTGAATGGTTGGGTGAGGGTTCGAACAATTTAACAGTAATTTCTAACAACCAACAGTTTTTACTTATATTGCGTTTTCAAGTTGAAATATATTTGCTATTTACCTGATTTCAGTTTTATCCTCAGAAGCTGAAATGACTTCCCTTTCAGAGAGGCTGTGGACCAATCGCTTTACTGCTCATATTGATTTGGGGGACACCACAGTTCGGTTGTTTGAACCAATGCTCTGGAATAACACTTACTTCTCATTGCCCATCCACGCTGCTCTGGCCCACATCCTCTGAGATTACAACCTGCGGAAAAAGACATTATTAAACAATATAAAACTATTCCAATACATCTGATCTTACTTGGCAAAACTGTGCAAGAGAGCGATCACTATGTATTGCCTACGATAGTGCAGACGAGGTCAATGACGAGAGCGATCACTATGTATTGCCTACAATAGTGCAGACACACAGCGTGGCTGACGAGGTCAATGACGAGAGCGATCACTATGTATTGCCTACGATAGTGCAGACACACAGCGTGGCTGACGAGGTCAATGACGAGAGCGATCACTATGTATTGCCTACGATAGTGCAGACACACAGCGTGGCTGACGAGGTCAATGACGAGAGCGATCACTATGTATTGCCTACGATAGTGCAGACGCACAGCGTGGCTGACGAGGTCAATGACGAGAGCGATCACTATGTATTGCCTACGACAGTGCAGACACACAGCGTGGCTGACGAGGTCAATGACGAGAGCGATCACTATGTATTGCCTACGATAGTGCAGACACACAGCGTGGCTGACGAGGTCAATGACGAGAGCGATCACTATGTATTGCCTACGATAGTGCAGACACACAGCGTGGCTGACGAGGTCAATGACGAGAGCGATCACTATGTATTGCCTACGATAGTGCAGACACACAGCGTGGCTGATGAGGTCAATGACGAGAGCGATCGCTATGTATTGCCTACGACAGTGCAGACACACAGCGTGGCTGACGAGGTCAATGACGAGAGCGATCGCTATGTATTGCCTACGACAGTGCAGACGCACAGCGTGGCTGACGAGGTCAATGACGAGAGCGATCACTATGTATTGCCTACGACAGTGCAGACACACAGCGTGGCTGACGAGGTCAATGACGAGAGCGATCACTATGTATTGCCTACGATAGTGCAGACACACAGCGTGGCTGACGAGGTCAATGACGAGAGCGATCACTATGTATTGCCTACGACAGTGCAGACACACAGCGTGGCTGACGAGGTCAATGACGAGAGCGATCACTATGTACTGCCTACGATAGTGCAGACGCACAGCGTGGCTGACGAGGTCAATGACGAGAGCGATCACTATGTATTGCCTACGACAGTGCAGACGCATAGCGTGGCTGACGAGGTCAATGACGAGAGCGATCACTATGTATTGCCTACGACAGTGCAGACACACAGCGTGGCTGACGAGGTCCTCCGGATAAAAACGTTTTCTTTTGCATTTGTGTATATTTGAGATACTAATGATGTTGACAACTTTGGGGGCACATGGAAGAAAGATGGAGTTGTCAGTTTGAGTATGGTGAATGACATCACAGACAAGGTTTCCATTGCCTCTTGTTTATTTGACAGATCCATATTTGTCCCGGACGAGGAAGCAACCATCTGGCATGTTATTCTTGATGCATGGTTGGATGTTCTTGGCAGTATGTTTCACTTGGCTTGAGTCAGATAGTCGCCTCATCACTTTGTACCAAGGGATTATGTGGGCTTTTTGATGGCACGTTTATGCCACTGCAAATGGTTCTCAAACTCAAAGCAATTGAGGTCATTGAGCAGTTGTGAAATGCAACCATCAACTGCCAAGTGAGTGAGACCATGTACATTGTAAACTGTAAATTAATCATCATAGACATTCTTGCTTATCTCAAAGTGCATCAGCAGCTGTTCTGCATAATGTCTTCTCCGGCCATAATCTGGATCGATCTGACATGGCTACACTGAGGGACAGCAGCGATAGACCTTTTTGGAAACAAAATCCTTCAATTCTATGGGACCCGTGTAGAGCAAAGAACTGCCTGAACTCAGTGGCCTTCCATCGGTCAAGTTCTGCCAGTTACCGAGGTTTTCGGGCAAATTCTTTTTTTTGGCAATAAGCCTAGAAAAGAGATCAGAGCCTCTGACAACTTGGTTTCCTGAGAGAAAAACAAGTCTGCATGTTCTAGATCCTGGTTTAAGGGAAATCAACATCTTCCTCATGACAACCAAGCACACCATATGCATAGAATCTAATGGAAACCCTGAAATAAAATAAACTCTAGCGTCTATCGATGGAGATGATGGCTAGCCAGGTAGACCAAGTTATTGAATTCACCATCATTTCACTCCGGATGTGTGCCCTCAGAGTGCAACACTACCCTTCCGTTCCCAAAGCCTTTAATCTGACCTTTCTCATGCTAAATATCTACTATGGGATTTGATGCACTCTGGCATGGCTGGTCTCACTGGTGCATCACAAAGACAAGCTTCGATTGTGACATGGTAATGACCATTTGTCCGATTGACACTTGAAACCAGGAGCACCTTCAACTGAGACAGGACACCACTCAGGTAATCATCCGCAGCAGTCACTCCAATGAATGGATGGAAATCATTAATGCTGCACAAAATAGGCTAAAGTTGGCAGCTAGATGATTTGAAGAGAAAAACACCATCAATGTTGATTTTCAAATAAATATGAAACCTCAATGAAATCTGGATGCTCAGCCAGTCTTCATTATACCCTGCTCAACACCAGAAATAAAATAATTTGTTACCCTGACATTTCTCAATAGTGTTGTATTTTAGTACGATCACATCGAGAAAGTGTCACTTAGGGGACCATTTACACTAGTTTCAGTAGAAATGTCAGAAGTTCCATTAATTGCTAGACTCTGACAGATTCTAAAACATCCACATGGAATTTACTCCACCGTTTATGGTAAGACACTGTTTATGGTAAGACACCGTTTATGGTAAGACACCGTTTATGGTAAGACACCGTTTATGGTAAGACACCGTTTATGGTAAGACACCGTTTATGATAAGACACCGTTTATGGTAAGACACCGTTTATGATAAGACACCGTTTATGATAAGACACCGTTTATGGTAAGACACCGTTTATGATAAGACACCGTTTATGGTAAGACACCGTTTATGGTAAGACACCGTTTATGGTAAGACACCGTTTATGGTAAGACACCGTTTATGGTAAGACACCGTTTATGGTAAGACACAGTTTATGGTAAGACACCGTTTATGGTAAGACACAGCTAAATTGCAGTAGTCCCAACAAATCAAACTAAGTCCCATTTGCCTTTACAGGTGACAAAATGATTGTGTTTTACCTCTTCAAAGATCGTCTTCTTGTCCACCGGGCTTGATTAACTTGAAATTGGCTGTACTCTGTGTTCATTTTCTTCTTCTATGGTATTATGGTGGTCTGCAAACATATGTTAGAGGTGCATGCTGCTACCCACTGTATGGGGTAGTATACAATATTTTTTTTAAATATATTTTTTTAACATATTCCGGGAAATTAACAAGAGCATCTTCAAACAGTCTTTTTTGTTTCAGACATTTTTTGTTTCAGCCACAATTATGGCCAGTTTCTGAGACTTCTTGCTCGTTTGGGCAGTACAAAAAATCACATGCCATAAAATCAACCTTCTTCACGAGCTGCATGTCAGTTTCCCTCAACTGTTGAATGACAGTGAATCTCCACAGGCTACGGGGCATCCACCACCATATCTTCAGCTCCCTTCGGCTCCAACTATTTTGTGTGCCTCTGTGTAGGGGACCTGCTGTACAGCCCTGACCCTTAACCCTTCAAACTCATTTACCCTAATCGGGCACTCTGGGAAATTAGGAACGTGATTTCCAGCACAATTACAATACCGTATATACTCAGATTCTTCAACATTATCCCTTCAGCACACACTTGATACATGGCTTTATGCACGGCTTGGTGCACGGCTTGGTGCACGGCTTTGATGCACGGCTTGGTGCACGGCTTGGTGCACGGCTTGGTGCACGGCTTGGTGCACGGCTTGGTGCACGGCTTGGTGCACGGCTTGGTGCACGGCTTGGTGCACGGCTTGGTGCACGGCTTGGTGCACGGCTTGGTGCACGGCTTGGTGCACGGCTTGGTGCACGGCTTGGTGCACGGCTTGATGCACGGCTTGGTGCACGGCTTGGTGCACGGCTTGGTGCACGGCTTGGTGCACGGCTTTGTGCACGGCTTGGTGCACGGCTTGATGCACGGCTTGGTGCACGGCTTGGTGCACGGCTTGGTGCACGGCTTGGTGCACGGCTTGGTGCACGGCTTTATGCACGGCTTGATGCACGGCTTGGTGCACGGCTTGGTGCACGGCTTGGTGCACGGCTTTATGCACGGCTTGGTGCACGGCTTGGTGCACGGCTTGGTGCACGGCTTGGTGCACGGCTTGGTGCACGGCTTGGTGCACGGCTTTGTGCACGGCTTGATGCACGGCTTGGTGCACGGCTTGGTGCACGGCTTGGTGCACGGCTTGGTGCACGGCTTGATGC
Source organism: Oncorhynchus keta (assembly GCF_023373465.1). Lineage (NCBI taxonomy): Eukaryota > Metazoa > Chordata > Actinopteri > Salmoniformes > Salmonidae > Oncorhynchus > Oncorhynchus keta. Next base: position 10,782,263 of record NC_068447.1, read on the forward strand.
ACGGCTTGGTGCACGGCTTGGTGCACGGCTTGGTGCACGGCTTGGTGCACGGCTTGGTGCACGGCTTGGTGCACGGCTTTGATGCACGGCTTGGTGCACGGCTTTGTGCACGGCTTTGATGCACGGCTTGGTGCACGGCTTGGTGCACGGCTTGGTGCACGGCTTTGATGCACTGCTCGGGCACGAGAGCTCTCAGCGCATATCTCACATATCTCAGCTTCACATGTGAAGGGAGATACTCTTTGTCAAACATCAATTATATGGACAGGTTCTCTTTTCTACCGTCCACTACACGGTTCGGACGGCGTGCTCCAACTACTCCTGGTACGTTCCTTGTAAACCACAAGGCCTCCACATCCGACTCAACCCCAGAGATAACACCTTTTAACCGTGTTCTGCTCCAAAAATCTTAACTCTCCACTTCATACGTTGATAGTTTGTAGAGCCTTATTGCCTTTTCCTTCTGCTAAACAAACCGACCTCGGGTCACTGTGACTGACACCTTTCCTAATAAATCCTTTACCTTTCCTCGATATTTCAAACGGATCTCAAAAAAAAGCTGAATTGTTTGTGAATCGTACTCGAACAAAAACAAAACATACGTTCATTTACAACTTTATCAATTTTGTATTTTTTATTTTGTATTTTAATTTTTTTATTTTTTTTATTTTTTTATGCTCCATGTGACATGTGCCATGTGCCATCAGACTCAATCCCGTCCATCCCACCTTCCATATCACTCCACTCCGGTAACCGTCACCCTTCTCGCCCTGTCATTGTATCTGGCGTCTCCATTCCGTCCGAACCATCCAGCTTCCTCGTGCCGCCGTCATCAGTGTTAATTACTATAACAATAAAGCAATCAGGTCAGTAGGGTGCAGTGGTCACACAACGTCACAAACAGGTTGAGAAGACACCTTTCTCACTGGTGTGAGACTTAGCACTATAAATAGAACGCTAAATACATTATATTAATATAATAACGATTTACATTGGGATGTTGTCTTATCCATATACAGTATATTATGCATAACATGTTTATAAAAAGGCAATATCCAAAGGTAAATCATTAGTATTAATATCACGAATTTGGCATCCTTATAAAGCTAATGGTGACTATTTCAAAACGTCTAAAGATCAATCATGAATGAACGATATACCAAGCTACACGTTGAAACTATGTTGTCCTTTGGGAAAATTAGATGTCAATGTACTACATTCAATGTAGCATTCTACATAAACCCAACGTCACTCCAAATTCACTTTCACAAAGCTTGTGTAAAACAAGTTTAGAGGAGTTACTTTCAACTATTCATCGTTATTAAGGTCGAGCGTAGCTACGCAGATGACAACATATACGTAGTTTGATGATTATGTTGAAATTTGATTGATGTAACAACCTGTTAGTCAGGTTAAGACATTGTATTTAAGTTGAAGGTTGACCCTAATTTCAATGTTTGCAACGCTGGTTGAAATGATATGAAAACAGCACTGGTTGATGACTTTTTGCAAATCCAAATGTCTTTCAAAGATAGATTCAATGTCACAATATGTTGACAAATTACGTTAAAACAACGTTGATTCGACCAGTTTGTGCCCAGCCAGGTATGTCTTGGTTGATCGGATTGTAGCTCCCAAGTGCGCTAGAAAGATAACAATATTGTCAAGAAAACGTAGATGAAATTCAAACATTTTAAAGAAAATGTTTACATGTTTGAGAATAGACAGCATTAATGACAGAAAATAACACAGGATTAATATTATTATTTGCTCAAGGACCTTTTTTGCTCATTCAACTGAAGTGAATTCACAGCCTGTATTCTTCTTGTACACACGTCCAAATGCACAACATGTAAGATGCTGGAGAGTTTAGCTGAAATAACGGTTTTGTAATACAGGAAAGGTCACCTCCAGTCCAAGGGACAGGAACACCTGTCTCTCAACAGGTCTGTTCTTGGGAGACGTCATAGCCGTGAATGAATGGAGACACGAGTATGAGAGTGATTGTATAGTGACATCTACTGGTAGTTGAGTAGTATTACACCTTCAGTTTATAAACCAGGGGGGTTGTTCAGGATCACAACATTTTACAACCGTTTGCAACGAATCAATTAATCGGAATAACTAGTACTCCCTGCTCAAACCTCCATGCTTCTGCAGTACACCCTGCAGAAGAAGAAAATATATATATCTGTGATAACAGGCTTACACACTCTTCTGAAGTGCAAGAGACCCGAGGTTCAAACTCCAGCAGGTCACTTAAATACCAGATGCATTTCCTTCGCAATAAGAGTCGCATTATTAGGAACCAACCATAGAATGGTTGAAAATTGTCTGGTGAATGTATCCGACTCAATAGCTCACTCAAAACTGGAATTTCAATGATGTTGACGGATGATTAACTAAATCCACTAGATGGCATCATTGTCACGAAAAAGAGGAAGAGGGCCTGGTGAAAGCCTGTTAGGTAGGCTTTACACACGGCCGCCGTTATGGGCAGGCCTTAGGGGGCATTGCCCGCCCTACCGTACCTCCTTGCCTATCCAAATAAAATATAGAAATATTGATCATTTATTTGACCGAGACGCAGGCCGACACAAAGACGCATCAATCTCAGTTAAAGCAGCCGAGCGAGCAAAACACCGCCCAGCTGTCTCAGTATATGTGGACTATGTATATCAGATACATTGGCTACATAGTGGGGCGCTGTTTCCCTATGCTTTCTCCGGTGATCTACCATAGTTTCAACCGAGAGGAAGAGGCGAAGCTAAAAAGGGCTCACTCTCGCCAAAATCTGTCCAGTATAAATCCAATGCGTTTCTATGGGAATCATTTGCAGACCTAACCTTGTCGCCTGCCTTCTCGAATTTTGGACAAGGAGTCCCATTGTTAGGGCGGAGACATGAGCATCTCGTCATTATAAACAGGTCTCTGGTTTCAACTTCTTGTGAATTGGAAAGGAAAGTATGCGGGTGCACTGTTAGGATGCTGGATTGCCCTAAAGTAAATTGATGTTTCGCATAAATTATATAATTACTTCTATCTAAATCCAATTTGTAAGTCGCTCTGGATAAGAGCGTCTGCTAAATGACTTAAATGTAAATGTAAATGTAAATAAAATACACCAGGGAGTATGACTTAGCCACGGGGATCATTTGCTTCTATTTAAACAATAGCTGTGGATTGTTTCAAGTCACAAGTGTGTTTAGGAAGATCAAATCAAATCGTATTTGTCACATGCGCCAATACAACAGATGTAGACCTCACCGTGAAATGCTTACTTACAAACCCTAACCAACAACGCAGTGCAATAAATAGAGTTAATAAAAATATTAACTAAATAAACTAAAGTAAATGCCAAGAGTGTGCAAAGCTGTCATCAAGGCAAAGGGTGGCTATTTTGAAGAACCTCAAATATAAAACATATTTTGATTTGTTTAACACTTTCTTGGTTACTACATGATTCAATATGTGTTATTTCATAGTTGATGTCTTCACTATTATTATGCAATGTACAAAATAGTACAAATAAAGAAAACCCTGGAATGAGTAGGTTTGTCCAAAAGTTTGACTGGTACTGTATATGTCCTGGATGTCAGGAAGCTTGGCCCCCAGCTTGGGCCTTATGCCTTACAGGTCAGATGCCGAGCAGTTGCCATACCAGGCGGTGATGCAACCGGTCAGGATGCCCCCGATGGTGCAGCTGTAGAACCATGCCAAATCTGTTCAGTCTCCTGAGGGGGATAAGGTGCTGTCGTAGCCTCTTCACAACTGTCTTGGTCTGTTTGGACCGTTATAGTTTGTTTGTGATGTGGACTCCACAGAACTTGAAACTCTCGACCTGCTCCACTTCAGTCCCTTCAAGGTTAATGGGGGCCTGTTCAGCCCTCCTTTTCCTGTAGTCCACGATCAGCTCCTGTGTCTTGCTCATATTGAGAGAGAGGTTGTCCTGGCACCACACCGCCAGGTCTCTGACCTCCTCCCTATAGGCTGTCACCACCGGTGATCTGACCTACCACTGTTGTGTCGTCAGCAAACTTGATGGTGTTGGAGTCGTGCTTGGACACGGAGTCATGGGTGAACAGGGAGTACTGGAGAGGAATAAGCACGCACCCCTGAGGGGCCCCAGTGTTGAGGATCAGCGTGGCAGCTGTGTTGTTGCCTACCTTCACCCCCTGGGAGCATTCCCATCAGGAAGTCCAGGTGCAGAGGGAGGTGTTTAGTCCCAGGGTCCTTAGTTTAGTGATGAACTTTGTGGGCACTATGGTATGTGTGAAGATAATGTGTCTGGAGTATAATTTTAAATGTTGCATAAAGAAAAAGGGGGCGGGGTGTGGCAAAGCTATGGTGCATCTCAGGAATGTTTGCCCAGATATGGTGCATCTCAGGAATGTTTGCCCAGATATGGTGCATCTCAGGAATGTTTGCCCAGATATGGTGCATCTCAGGAATGTTTGCCCAGATATGGTGCATCTCAGGAATGTTTGCCCAGATATGGTGCATCTCAGGAATGTTTGCCCAGATATGGTGCATCTCAGGAATGTTTGCCCAGATATGGTGCATCTCAGGAATGTGCCCATTTGGCAACGTCTTATTTCTGTGTCTTAACTCACCACGTACACCACTAGTTTTTTTCTTCGCATCACACAAGTCAACAAAGTCTGTTTTTTAACATCCATTGCGAATGATAGTTCCTCAGTATTTGAAAAATCTTTCCAACACTCCTGACCTCAATCACCAAGCCTCGGTGTGAAAGAGCCAAATATCATGATCTGATGAGCCCATATATCCAGTGGAAATGTATATTTTTTTAAAGCTTTCTGTTCTGAGCTCACAGGTGCAGGAAACTTTGAGAGCCCGAAATAGGCTAGTTGACACTGTTGCAAGTTCGTTAGCTACAACTTCATTCAGGCTGTTGATGTGATAACTTGGTACAAATGTTGAACACTAGCAATAGCTCAAGTCAAGACAGATAGAAAGGGAGGCAGTCAGGCAGAAAAGAGAGATGAATGTGAATGAAAGAACCAGAATTTTGAAACTGCCTGACTATGGTCTTTATTAAAACACCCGTTTTCGAAATGCACGTGCACACATAGGAGGTCCCATGAAAAATATAGAAATCAAACACCCCTCCAACTGATTCCTTCTGGTGCGTTGGTATGGCTACATGCAGAGAAATAGTACTGAATTATGGGGAAATCACTTCTGAAATATAAGAATACAAGGTCATATATAATAAATGCCATTTAACATTTAACACTTTTATCCAAAGCGACTTACATTTGCGGGAGGGGTGACAGGTAGCGGCAGGTAGCCTAGTGGTTAGAGCGTTGGACTTGTAACAGAAAGGTTGCAAGGTTGAAAAAAAATCTGTTCTTCTGCTCCTGAACAAGACAATTAACCCACTGTTCCTAGGCTATCATTGACTTGCCTAGTTAAATGCATACATTTTTCCTACGGGTGGCCCCAGCAGGAATCGAACCCATGATCACTGTCAGGGCCATGCTCTACCAACTGAGACACACAGGACCACAATGCAAAAAGGAATCTAAAGCATGGAGAACTGTCTCTACCGCCAAAACTATGGTAATCAGCGTTTTTGGACGGGCATTGTCACATCTGGATTAAATCCTTTTCGCCTTAATCCTGATACTATTGTTATATATAAACATAACCTAAATCAAAACATTGTAATACATTAAATGATGAATAATGTTTTATCTAAATGTCACATTCAGGGGTCGAAGATAAGGAGCTTTGAGAGCATTTTGTGCACATGTATTAATTAGAGGACAATTGAGTCACTGACATTGTGTGTATAGACACACACACACTTTACCAGAAGTGCACAGGGTCGACACTGAGGAAATATAATGGACAAGCTCCATACCTCTGGTGTGTATAGGCATGTTTATAATACTCTGTGTGTGTTTCTCAATATGCATACTAACTACTCAACACGCTTATGCTTCAAGTGCATTTCCGAGGAGAAGTTCTCTTAAGTACTTTCTTGTGAGGACGAGTGTGGAAAACGCATAAAACAATACATTTGAGAAGCATTCCACCTACTGTATTACCTCACAACACTGCACCTCACCATTCACTGAACCTTCTTCCAGCCAGAGATCTGTTTCCTGATGTGTTCCCCACGACGGGCTCTGACGTTATGCATCGGGTTAGGGCCTGTTTTTTTCCATCAATAACTAGAGTACGGTAGAGCTCGGCTATCACTAAATTGATCACGAAATCCTTTTGAAGTGGAGCCATTTGCTCATGCTCTGCTACACAGTACATAATATGGTTTCGGAAGTGCTTCAACCTCCTCAAATATAAGACAAGAGAGATTCTTTCACAGAAAATAATGTTCCTTGAGTTTTGTCAGAGTTTAGTGATGAAAAGTAGCTAACAGCTAACTGGTCTCATCAGTGGCGATATTAGCATGCAAATCTTAGTGGGGCAAACTTAAAAATAAATCAAATGTTTTAGATGCATGCCAGCAAAGCCACTACACTACACAACACTAAACAATACATGCATTGCACTATAACAGTGACTTGAGGTGCCCACAAACTGTTAGGACCTACATAAAGCTGTCCCAACAGCAGAGCTTTCTTTTCAGCACCATGGAGTGAATCCTTACCACCACTACACATGGCTATCTACCACAGCGCCACCTGGCTATCAGCAGAGCCTTGTCTGGTAGCCAAACAATTCATTCAGCCTCATTTACTGCCTTTTAAAAAACATAGATGATATGGCTGACTTGCTTAAGGATCTGACCCCTTTTCGCAATTTTGCCTAAAATGACATACCCAAATCTAACTGCCTGTAGCTCAGTACATGAAGCAAGGAAATGCATATTATTGAAACCATTTAAAAGGAAGTTTGTGGAAATGTGAAAGTAATGTAGGAGAATAAAACACATTAGATCTGGTAAAAAAAAAATTACATCATCTTTTAAATGAAAGAGAAAGGCCATAATGTACTATTACAGGTTAGGAGCTATTTAGATTTTGGCCACTAGATGGCAGCAGTGTTTGTTCAATGTCTTAGACTGATTCAATGAACAATTGCATTTCTATTCAACATTTTGTATCAAGTTGGCCCAAATGTGCCTGATTGGGTTTTTTAATACATTTTCAAGTTCAGAACTGTGCACTCTCCTCTAACAATAGCATGGTATTATTTCACTGTAATAGCTACTATAAATTGGACAGTGCAGTTAGATTAACAAGAATTTAAGCTTTCTGCCCATATCAGATATGTCTATGTCCTGGAAAAATGTATTGTTACTAAATGCTAATCACGTTAGCCTAAGTTAGCTCAACCGTCCCTGGGGGGGGCGAGGGGACACCGATGCCATAGAGGTTAAACAAATGTGGTTTGTACTGACAATGGAGATGTACAAACTATGGCATAAGGGAACGACAAGCGGATAAGAGGCAGTCCGTCTTATCAATTAAGACATTAACGAGCAAGCTAGAGATGGCCGCCTCGCTTCGCGTTCCTAGGAAACTATGCAGTTTTTTGTTTTTTTACGTGTTATTTCTTACATTAGTACCCCAGGTCATCTTAGGTTTCATTACATACAGTCGAGAAGAACTACTGAATATAAGATCAGCGTCAACTCACCATCAGTACGACCAAGAATATGTTTTCCGCGACGCGGATCCTGTGTTCTGCCTTACAAACAGGACAACGGAATGGATCGCTTGCAGCGACCCAAGGAAACGACTACGAAAAAGAGGGAAACGCGGCGGTGTTCTGGTCAGACTCCGAAAAAGGGCACATCGCGCACCACTTCCCAGTATTCTTCTTGCCAATGTCCAGTCTCTCGACAACAAGGTTGATGAAATCCGAGCAAGGGTGGCATTCCAGAGGGACATCAGAGACTGCAACGTTCTCTGCTTTACGGAAACATGGCTTACTGGGAAGACGCTATCCAGGGCGGTGCAGCCAACGGGTTTCTCCACGCATCGCGCCGACAGAAACAAACATCTCTCTGGTAAGAAGAGTGGCGGGGGCGTATGCCTCATGACTAACGGGACATGGTGTGATGAAGGAAACATACAGGAACTCAAATCCTTCTGTTCACCTGATTTAGAATTCCTCACAATCAAATGTAGACCGCATTATCTTCCAAGAGAATTCTCTTCGATTATAATCACAGCCGTATATATCCCCCAAGCAGACACATCGATGGCTCTGAACGAACTTTATTTAACTCTTTGCAAACTGGAAAACATTTATCCGGAGGCTGCATTCATTGTAGCTGGGGATTTTAACAAAGCCAATCTGAAAACAAGACTCCTAAATTTTATCAGCATATCGATTGCGCAACCAGGGGTGGTAAAACCTTGGATCATTGTTACTCTAACTTCCGCGACGCATATAAGGCCCTGCCCCGCCCCCTTTCGGAAAAGCTGACCATGACTCCATTTTGCTGATCCCTGCCTACAGGCAGAAATTAAAACAAGAGGCTCCCACGCTGAGGTCTGTCCAACGCTGGTCAGACCAAGCTGACTCTACACTCCAAGACTGCTTCCATCACGTGGACTGGGACATGTTTCGTATTGCGTCAGATGGGAATATTGACGAATACGCTGATTCGGTGTGCGAGTTCATTAGAACGTGCGTCGAAGATGTCGTTCCCATAGCAACGATAAAAACATTCCCTAACCAGAAACCGTGGATTGATGGCAGCATTCGCGTGAAACTGAAAGCGCGAACCACTGCTTTTAATCAGGGCAAGGTGTCTGGCAACATGGCTGAATACAAACAGTGCAGCTATTCCCTCCGCAAGGCTATTAAACAAGCTAAGCGTCAGTACAGAGACAAAGTGGAATCTCAATTCAATGGCCCAGACACAAGAGGCATGTGGCAGGGTCTACAGTCAATCACGGACTACAAGATGAAATCCAGCCCAGTCACGGACCAGGATGTCTTGCTCCCAGGCAGACTAAATAACTTTTTGCCCGCTTTGAGGACAATACAGTGCCACTGACACGGCCTGCAACGGAAACATGCGGTCTCTCCTTCACTGCAGCCGAGGTGAGTAAGACATTTAAACGTGTTAACCCTCGCAAGGCTGCAGGCCCAGACGGCATCCCCAGCCGCGCCCTCAGAGCATGCGCAGACCAGCTGGCCGGTGTGTTTACGGACATATTCAATCAATCCCTATACCAGTCTGCTGTTCCCACATGCTTCAAGAGGGCCACCATTGTTCCTGTTCCCAAGAAAGCTAAGGTAACTGAGCTAAACGACTACCGCCCGTAGCACTCACTTCCGTCATCATGAAGTGCTTTGAGAGACTAGTCAAGGACCATATCACCTCCATCCTACCTGACACCCTAGACCCACTCCAATTTGCTTACCGCCCAAATAGGTCCACAGACGATGCAATCTCAACCACACTGCACACTGCCCTAACCCACCTGGACAAGAGGAATACCTATGTGAGAATGCTGTTCATCGACTACAGCTCGGCATTCAACACCATAGTACCCTCCAAGCTCGTCATCAAGCTCGAGACCCTGGGTCTCGACCCCGCCCTGTGCAACTGGGTACTGGACTTCCTGACGGGCCGCCCCCAGGTGGTGAGGGTAGGCAACAACATCTCCTCCCCGCTGATCCTCAACACGGGGCCCCACAAGGGTGCGTTCTGAGCCCTCTCCTGTACTCCCTGTTCACCCACGACTGCGTGGCCACCCACGCCTCCAACTCAATCATCAAGTTTGCGGACGACACAACAGTGGTAGGCTTGATTACCAACAACGACGAGACGGCCTACAGGGAGGAGGTAAGGGCCCTCGGAGTGTGGTGTCAGGAAAATAACCTCACACTCAACGTCAACAAAACTAAGGAGATGATTGTGGACTTCAGGAAACAGCAGAGGGAACACCCCCTATCCACATCGATGGAACAGTAGTGGAGAGGGTAGCTAGTTTTAAGTTCCTCGGCATACACATCACAGACAAACTGAATTGGTCCACTCACACTGACAGCGTCGTGAAGAAGGCGCAGCAGCGCCTATTCAACCTCAGGAGGCTGAAGAAATTTGGCTTGTCACCAAAAGCACTCACAAACTTCTACAGATGCACAATCGAGAGCATCCTGGCGGGCTGTATCACCGCCTGGTACGGCAACTGCTCCGCCCTCAACCGTAAGGCTCTCCAGAGGGTAGTGAGGACTGCACAACGCATCACCGGGGGCAAACTACCTGCCCTCCAGGACACCTACACCACCCGTTGTTACAGGAAGGCCATAAAGATCATCAAGGACATCAACCACCCGAACCACTGCCTGTTCACCCCGCTATCATCCAGAAGGCGAGGTCAGTACAGGTGCATCAAAGCTGGGACCGAGAGACTGAAAAACAGCTTCTATCTCAAGGCCATCAGACTGTTAAACAGCCACCACTAACAGTGAGTGGCTGCTGCCAACACACTGTCATTGACACTGACCCAACTCCAGCCATTTTAATAATGGGAATTGATGGGAATTATGTAAATATATCACTAGCCACTTTAAACAATGCTACCTTATATAATGTTACTTACCCTACATTATTCATCTCATATGCATATGTATATACTGTACTCTACATCATCGACTGCATCCTTATGTAACACATGTATCACTAGCCACTTTAACTATGCCACTTTGTTTACTTTGTCTACACACTCATCTCATATGTATATACTGTACTCGATACCATCTACTGTATGCTGCTCTGTACCATCACTCATTCATATATCCTTATGTACATGTTCCTTATCCCCTTACACTGTGTATAAGACAGTAGTTTTGGAATTGTTAGTTAGATTACTTGTTGGTTATCACTGCATTGTCGGAACTAGAAGCACAAGCATTTCGCTACACTCGCATTTAACATCTGCTAACCATGTGTATGTGACAAATAAAATTTGATTTGATTTGATTTAGGATGGACGTAGTCAATATAACTATACGTTCAGCACTTTGTAAATGTACTGCGACAGAATTCAGAACAAAGGCCATTCTTACAGTATTCTCCCTGTACACCAAGTCAGAATAAATAAAAGTGGCATATAAGCAGACATTGAAAGCTTTTACAATATTGAATGATTTCATTTCTCTAAAACAGGTTACAGGCTACATGTGCACCACCAAGTCAGAACAGTAGGCTAGGTTATGAGGGGGAATGGGACCAAATTATTAGGATGAAGCAGATTGGCTACTGACAGCTTACTACACAACATACACTTAGTATTACTTTCTTATCTACAGCATAGATATCTCCCTGGCATATTACATCATTTATGTAGCAGTATACAACACATGTTTTGACTCACCTTGTTGTGCTGTGCTCAGTTGAACAGGAAGTGCTCAGTTGAACAAGTCCTTCTTGTGGTCAAATTTGTTCATCAAACTTTGTCATCAAAGTCTGGTAGTCTTTGGATTTATGGTGCTTTCAAGACAACTGGGAACTCTGAAAAAAAACAGGTTGAATCATGACGTCAGTGATCTTCAGGTCGGAGCTCTAGAAAGAGGCCTGAGATAAGATGGCACAGACGTTTTACGTGTCCCCAAACTATTGTGTTTTTTTTCTGTTTATTTGCATTGTTGTAACTTGTTTTTTTGCTTATTTTGTATATAATGTTGCCGCTACCGTCTCTTTTGACCGAAAATAACTTCTAGGCATCAGGACTGCTCACCACGGACTAGCAAAATCCTTTTTTTCCTTTCACGACTCTGACGAGCCCGGCACGAAGGATATACTGCATTCTCTGGAACAGGCCCAGATCCCCGCGATTTGCATGAAGAGGAGGCGGAGAAAAAGGGGCCAAATGGCAGGCTGCCTTCTGAGAATTTGTAGGCAATCGAATAAACCCCCACTTCCCTCCATTCTGCTAGCAATCTTTGGAGGATAAAATCGACGAGCTAAGCGGATGATTAAACAACCAACTGGACATTAAAAACTGTAACATCTTATGCTTCGCGGAGTCGTGGCTGAACGACGACACTATCAACATAGAGCTGGCTGATTACACGCTATACCGGCAGGATAGAACAGCGGTGTCTGGAAAGACAAGGGGTGGCGGACAATGTATTTTTGTAAATAACAGCTGGTGCACAGTATCTAAGGAAGTCTCAATCTATTGCTCGCCTGAGGTAGAGTATCTCATGATAAGCTGTAGACCACACCATCTACCTAGAGAGTTTTCATCTGTATTTTTCGTTGCTGTTTACATACACCCAGAGTCAGAGGCTGGCACTGAGACAGCATTGAATGGGCTGTATTCCGTCATAAGCAATCAAGAAAATGCCCAACCAGAGGCGGCGCTCCTAATAGCCGGGGACTTTAATGCAAACTTAAATCCGTTTTACCAAATTTCTATCAGCATGTTAAATGTGCAACCAGCGGGGGAAAAAAACTCTAGACCACCTTTACTCCACACACAGAGATGTATACAACGCTCTCCCTCGCCCCCCACTTGGCAAATCTGACCATAATTCTATCCTCCTGATTCCTGCTAACAAGCAAGAAGCACCAGTGACTACATCAATAAAAAAAGTGGTCAGATGAAGCAGATGCTAAGTTACGGGACTGTTCTGCTAGCACAGACTAAAATATGTTCCGAGATTCCTCCGATGGCATTGAGGATTACACCACATCAGGCATTAGCTTCATCAATAAGGGCATTGATGATGTTGTCCCCACAGTGACCGTACGTACATACCCCAACCAGAAGCCATGGATTACAGGCAGCATCCGCACTGAGCTAAAGGCTAGTGCTGCCGCTTTCAATGAGCGGGACTCTAACCCGGAAACGTATAAGAAATCCCGTTATGCCCTCTGACGAACCATCAAACAGGCAAAGCATCAATACAGGACTAAGATCAAATCGTACTACACCGGTGCTCATGCTCGTCGGATGTGGCAGGGCTTGCAAGCTATTACAGAATACAAAGGGAAGCACAGTCGCAATGGCAACTGCTCGGCCTCCGACCGCAAGGCACTACAGAGGGTAGTGCCAACGGCCCAGTACATCACTGGGGCCAAGCTTCCTGCCATCCAGGACCTCTATATCAGGCGGTGTCAGAGGAAGGCACTAAAAATTGTCAACGACTCCATCCACCCTAGTCAAAGACTGTTCTCTCTGCTACCGCACGGCAAGCGGTACCGGAGCGCCAAGTCTAGGTCCAAGATGCTTCAAAACAGCTTCTACCCCCAAGCCAGAAGACTCATGAACATCTAATCAAATGGCTACCCAGACCAATTGCATTGCCCCCCAACCCCCCTCTTTACACCGTGGATACTCTGTTGTCGTCATCTATGCATAGTCACTTCAATAACTCTACCTACAGTACATACTACCTCAACTAACCGGTGCCCCTGCACATTGACTCTTTACTGATACACTCCTGTATATAGTCTTGCTATTGCTGTTTCACTGCTGCTCTTTAATTACTTGTTACTTTTATCTCTTATTCTGGTCCGTATTTTTTGAAAATGCATGGTTGGTTCAGGGCTCGTAAGTGAGCATTTCGCAGTAAGGTCTGTTGTATGTAAGTAAGCATTTCGCAGTAAGGTCTGTTGTATGTAAGTAAGCATTTCGCAGTAAGTATTCGGCGCATGTGACTAATACAATTTGATTTGAGTTCCCGACTTGGAATTCCGAGTCGGATGACAGTTCAAAACATATTTTCCTAGTCGGAGCTAGTTTTTTTCTGAGTTCCCAGTTGTCTTAAACTCACTGAAGTCTGAGATTTCCCAGTTCCGAGTTTCCAGTTGTTTTGAACACGGCAGAATAAATTGTGGAATGATAGCATGGCCAATGTATTCAACTTTCTCTTGCCCCATGGCATGTGAATGTTTATCCTTTTAATCTTGGAAAAGAGACCCTTAAACCCAGATTTAGACCACACACCCACTCCATTGAATAGCAGGCTAGTGATTGCTTTGCAACTCTTGCAGTTGATTCCTTCAAACCACTCATTGTTAAATTTGCGATTTCCAACTTGTTGTGTAATGTTTATGTCCAATTGCCAATGAGCACCAATACGTTGTATCAATCATTTCTCTTCATTATTTATCTTCATATGACAAGGATTAAAAAGGTTTTGCCAGTAGATTGTCAACTTAATTCATGATGATGACTGCTAACTTGCTAGCTAAGATTTTGAATGTATGATGTTGACATGATCAGTCCAATCAAAACCACGGTAGATGACGATATGTGACACATACTAATGTCAAAATAACATGCAAAACAGGCAACAGGTGGGGTTCAAACAATTCTTATTATTATTTGTATTTTTTTTTTACCTCAACAGGTCAAGCTCAGACATTCCTGCAGTCAGCATGCGAATTGCACACTCCCTCAACTTGAGACATCTGTGGCATTGTATTGTGTGACAAAACTTCACATTTTAGAGTGGCCTTTTATTGTCCCCAGCACAAGGTGCACCTGTGTAATGGCATGCTTTTTAATCAGCTTCTTGATATGACACACCTGTCAGGTGGATGGATTATCTTGGCAAAGAATAAATGCTCAAAAACAGGGATGTAAACAAACGTGCGCACAACATTTTAGAGAAATAAGCTTTTTGTGCTTATGGAACATTTTTATGGTATTTTATTTCAGCTTTGCACCAACACTTTACAGGTTGCATTTAAATGTTTGTTCAGTGCATAGTTTGTTCAGACCATAAATTATGTGAAGAATTGTATAAACTGCAGACACATGAGTTCACTCCTGATTCAGTCTTTGTTTGTGCCCAGGACTGTTATTAAGATGCACGTTAGATATGAAGATCGGTGTTTCCCTTTAAGAACCAACGTAGCATTACGCATCTGCTTTCAACAACGCACTTGTCTTTCCGTGCGGCTCTCAAACGCAACTCAGGCATTCCGGTCATCCACCTCCAGCGCCTGAGCAGAGGCACACCGAGTCCTTACCGGAGACGGGAATCGCGGGGTAATCAAGAAGGCAGGCGGTAAACCATCCCGGGCTATAACGATGGAACCGTAAAAATAAATACGGAAGGGGGAACAGGTGAACCTCATTCTTTTTCGATTCAAGACGTTGTAGCCTAATGCCATTTGGCTTTGCTGTCATTTTACTAAGGATGCTCCGGTGTAGGGCACATCAACGACTGTGAATAAGTATGAATAGAGTATTTGATAAATGGAGAATGCAGAGAGAGCTGCAAGATGTTGCCAAGCCGAAAAAAAATATTGTTTATAAAGAGCAGAGTTACGCACGCACTTATAGCATAGGCCTAATGTTATGATGGTTGGTTGTTTGTTTGTGTCGCTGTCCAGCAGCGAGCCTGCTGCTGCTAGGATGCAGCGCAGATATGTGTTTACCTTGTCATCCTGCGCTATACGTTGGTAGTAAAGGTACTGGGCTATTCTCCGGCCAGGTGATCGCAACCCTTGCAGATTACGCGTCGGTCATTTGAGAATTGGCGTTATACATTATTGATGCAATCTATTTGGAAAGCTTTTGATAGAGATGGTTCATATAAATGGCAGGTTCAGTAAGCGTTGGGAAAAAGCACAGTAATCTCAAACCAAAGACCTGCCATTTTAGTAGCCTACTAAAGTCGTGACTGGTCTCCTGGCATGCAATTTGACCTTGCAGTAGTTTTCGATTTTCAGTAAAATAGGAAATCTCACGGAAATATAAACATCTGTCTTGTGAAAGGGCTCTGGACTTTGTGTTTGTTGGTGGGGACATTCTAGATTGTAGGTCAGGTTACTCACACTCTCTCCAAATGTCCTCTAGAAATATATGTTGTTTTCCCAGGAGTCTGCAGTGACTCAGCTTTGCATTGTGGTTGTTGGTGCATATGTTGATGACCTTAGGGGTAAAGGGCCCAGTTGTTGAGAACACATGCACCACACATACAACCTGCATACACCACGCATGCTCCACACATACACCACGCATACACCCCACATACAACCTGCATACACCCTGCATACACCACGCATGCTCCACACATACACCCCGCATGCTCCACACATACACCACGCATACACCCCACATACAACCTGCATTCACCCTGCATACACCCCGCATGCTCCACACATATACCCCGCATGCTCCACACATACACCCCGCATGCTCCACACATACACCACGCATACACCCCACATACAACCTGCATTTACCCTGCATACACCACACACGCTCCACACATACACCCCACATACAACCTGCATTTACCCTGCATACACCACACACGCTCCACACATACACCCCACATACAACCTGCATTTACCCTGCATACACCACACATGCTCCACACATACACCCCGCATACAACCTGCATTTACCCTGCATACACCACACATGCTCCACACATTCACCCTGCATTCACCCCACATATAACCTCTGCCTGGTTCCAAAACAACCTCTGCCTGGTTCCAAAACAACCTCTGCTTGTTTCCAAAACAACCTCTGCCTGGTTCCAAAACAACCTCTGCCTGGTTCCAAAACAACCTCTGCCTGGTTCCAAAACAACCTCTGCCTGGTTCCAAAACAACCTCTGCCTGGTTCCAAAACAACCTCTGCCTGGTTCCAAAACAACCTCTGCCTGGTTCCAAAACAACCTCTGCCTGGTTCCAAAACAACCTCTGCCTGGTTCCAAAACAACCTCTGCCTGGTTCCAAAACAACCTCTGCCTGGTTCCAAAACAACCTCTGCTTGGTTCCAAAACAACCTCTGCCTGGTTCCAAAACAACCTCTGCCTGGTTCCAAAACAACCTCTGCCTGGTTCCAAAACAACCTCTGCTTGTTTCCAAAACAAACTCTGCCTGGTTCCAAAACAACCATAGCCTGGTTCCAAAACAACCATAGCCTGGTCCTTTCCTGTCTAACAACATCCTCTTTAGTGTTTGCAGATTGGAGAGGACTGTCACCGGACTGATCACATCAAATCACATTTTATTTGTCACGTGTCATAAACAACAGGTGTAGACAAACAGTCAAATGCTTACTTACAGGGTCTTTTTTCAACAATGCAGAGACACAATATAAATATATATATATATAACAATTTAAATAGTGACCCAATTAATAAATACACAGTGAATATTGAATAACAATGACAAGTAAAAATAACATGGCTATATACAGGAAGTAGAAAATAACATGGCTATATACAGGAAGTACCAGTAGTGAGTCGATGTGCAGGGGTACGGGATAAATGGGCTAGATATGTACTGTACATATAGGTTGGGTTAAAGTGACTAGGCAACAGGATAGATAATAGACAGTAGCAGCCATTTGATTAGCTATTTAGCAGTCTTGTTTAGCAGTCTTATGGCTTGGGGGTAGAAGCTGTCCAGTTATTGTGCCACCACCTATAGCCTTCAATGGACTCAGTGATGCTTTCCCCTCAGATCTGCAAACACTGAAGGTGTAAGGGCTAGAGGTTGGACCAGGCCTGCAGGGTCAGGCAATTTTCTGCTGTCCAATCCCAGTGAACGAATGACCAATCCACTGCCAGTATCATATTCGCTAGCTACACACATCCTGATATTAAAAACACACCCTTGATCCAGTCTGTTACTGGGCATTGGGCAGCTCACCTTTTGGATAAGTGGCGGAATGACTGTCTCCATGGTAGCTTGGCCATCACTGTCATAGCATGCTGTTTCCTGTCAGTCTCCATTGTACATATCTCTCTCTCCAACTCCTCCTGAGGTAGAGTACCTCATGATAAGCTGTAGAACACACTATCTACCAAGTGAGTTCTCATCTATATTATTCATAGCCGTCTATTTCCCACCACAAACCAATGCTGGCACTAAGACCAGCTATATAAGTGATTCATCCAGTGGCACTGAGGAGTACACCACCTCAGTCACCGGCTTCATCAATAAGTGCATTGACGATGTCATGCCCACAGTGACCATAAGTACATATCCCAACCAGAAGCCATGGATTACAGGCAACAGCCGTACCGAGCTAAAGGCTAGAGCTGCCGCTTTCAAGTAGCGGGACACTAAACCGGACACTTATAAGAAATCCCACTATGACCTCAGATGAACCATCAAACAAGCAAAGCATCAATACAGAGCTAAGATTGATTCCTACTATACAGGCTCTGATGCTCGTCAGATGTGGCAGGGCTTGCAAAGTATTACGGACTACAAAGGGAAACCCAGCCGCGAGCTGCCCAGTGACACGAGCCTACCAGATGAGCTAAATAAATGCCTTTTATGCTCGCTTTGAGGCAAACGACACTGAAGCATGCATGAGAGCACAAGTTGTTAAGGACGACTGTGTGATCACACTCTCCGTAATCGATGTGAGCAAGACCTTTAAACAGGTCAACATTCACAAGGCCACACGGCCAGACGGATTACCAGAGCATGTACTCAGTGCATGCGCGCACCAACTAACAAGTGTCTTCACTGACATTTTCAACCTCTCCCTGACCGAGTCTGTGATACCCCCATGTTTCAATCAGACCACCATAGTCCCTGTGCTCAAGAATACTAAGGTAACCTGCTTAAATGACTACCGCCCCATATCACTCACAGTAGCCATGAAGTGCTTTGAAAGGTTGGTCATGGCTCATATCCACACCATCATCCCGGAAACCCTGGACCCACTCCAATTTGCATACCGCCCCAACAAATTCACGGATGACCCAATCACAATCACAATCCACACTGCCCTTTCCCACCCGGACAAACTCCATTGTTCAACACCATAGTGCCCACAAAGCTCATCACTAAGCTAAGGACCCTGAGACTAAACACCTTCCTCTGCAACTGAATCCTGGACTTCCTGACGGGCCGCCCCCCAAGTGGTAAGGGTAGGAAATAACACGTATACCACACTGATCCTCAACACCGGGGCTCCTCAGGGATGTGTGCTTACTCCCTGTTCACCCATGACTGCGGGGCCAAGCACGACTCCAACACCATCATTAAGTTTGCTGACGACACAACAGTGTTGGCCTGATCACCGACAACAATGAGGCAGCCTATAGGGAGGAGATCAGACACTGCCAGGACAACAACCTCTCCCTCAATGTGAGCAAGACACAGGAGCTGATCGTGGACTACAGGAAAAGGAGGGCCGAACAGGCCCCCATTAACATTGACAGGGCTGTAGTGGAGCGGGTTGAGAGTTTCAAGTTCCTTGGTGTCCACATCACAAACAAACTATCATGGTCCAAACACACCAAGACAGTTGTGAAAAGGGCATGACAACACCTTTTTCCCCTCGGGAGACTGAAAAGATTTGGCATGGGTCCTCAGATCCTCAAAAGGTTCTACAACTGCACCATCGAGAGCATCTTGACCGATTGCATACGACCCAATATATCACTGGGGCCAAGCTTCCTGACATCCGGGACCTATTTACTAGGTGGTGTCAGAGGAAGGCAGCAGGTAGCCTAGTGGTTAGAGTGTTGGGCCAATAATCAAATCGCAGAGCTGACAAGGTAAAAATATGTCGTTCTGCCCCTGAACAAGGCAGTTAACCCACTTTTTCCTAGGCCGTCATCGAAAATAAGAATTTGTTCTTAACTGCCTAGTTTAAAAAAAATACAAAAATTGTCAAAAACTCCAGTCACCCAAGTCATAGACTGTTCTCTCTGCTACCGCACGGCTATCGGTACCGGAGCGCCAAGTCTAGGACCAAAAGTCTTCTTAACAGCTTCTATAAGACTGCTGAACAATTAATAAAATGGCCACCCGGACTATTTACATTGACCCCCGTTTTGTTTTAAAACTGCTGATACTTGCTGTTTATTATCTATGCATCTATGCCACTTTACCCCTACCTACATCTACATTACCTTGACTAACCTGTACCCCCTGTATACAGCCTCGTTATTGCTATGTCATTTTATTCTGTTATTTTTTATTAATTTTTTTACTATAATTTATTTAGTAAATATTTTGTTAACTCCATTTCTGGAACTGCATTGTTGTTTAAGGGCTTGTAAAATCAGCATTTCACGGTAAGGTCTGCACCTGTTGTATTCGGTTTGATTTGATTTTGATTGACTTCTCCTCCTAGACCCACAAGCAGCTTTGTTAGTCCATTAAGCAGTAGTCTTTTCACCGGCCTTCTTGTCTCAATGTGCTCCCAAGCTTTCACCCGGACACTGCTCACTATATAAGATAACATAAGACATATGAGACAATTACTGCAGTGACTCCAGGCAAGGGAATTGCATTTCATGCTAAATGAAAGCAGTCCGAATGACTGAAGGATAGTCCTTCTGTAGCTCAGTTGGTAGAGCATGGCGCTTGTAACGCCAGGGTAGTGGGTTTGATTCCCGGGACCACCCATACGTAGAATGTATGCCCACATGACTAACCCTAACCCACATCACATAAGTCGCTTTGGATAAAAGCGTCTGCTAAATGGCATATTTATGGGTTGATTTAATTAGCATTATCTGACTGATTCTTTGTTCTTTGTTTCATTGGGGATTTGCATGCAGTGATATCCAACTGTAACACCATCTTGTTGAAGGGCAACAGGAATGTAATCTGAGCCAGTGACCCTCTCCTATAGCACTCTAACCACTGAACCCACAGTATCTTACTCTCTGGATGTCTGCATCTATCTTCTCTCTATTATTCACAATCCTGAAGTTTAGTTGGATAAGTCAATATGCTGAAACGGGCTACCAACGTTCTAGTTGGTGGAGCCTTCCTCTTCCAAGCTTCTTTCTTCCTGGAAAGACCTTTTCATGTCATTATTCCTGTGAGCCGGTCGCTCTCCACAGTACAAATGCTGAACTCTGGAATTCCAAGCATCTGTCCATAGTGCTGAAACAGAGATTGCCATATTACCGCTTATTCAGGGTATTCTTTTTTTTCAACATCGGACCTTTTTAAACTTGACAAAGTCAACATAGTTCTCCAGTTTAGTGCATTTTGACAGGTTCATTTCCTGTGAACTTGTCTCTTTGGGACATCTTTTTCAATTTGTCCCAGTTTTGCATGTTTTCCCAACAAGCTACTTTTGGTTTCTTCTTTGTTAATACTGTGATGTCCCTGTACACGATGCCATCTTCATCCTGAAGGCAATCTAATCGAAAGATTGAATTTAGAAAACATGTATTTCCTGTTCCACCATGTCCCTACACTGATCATGGCTCAGAGAGAAATATTGTGCTTAGTGAGATTACGAATCCACATGTACTTCATATTTTTGTTGTTGATTTTTGTTGTTGTTGCTTTCTTGGCAATGGGGGTGAATCACGGTGGACAATGCCCCGAGCCAAGCCTGTAAATAACACTCCTAACAGCAGTATGGAGCTAACAGGGAGCGCTAATGGCCATTGGGCACATGTACAGTACACTCGCACAGTCTCTGGTTAAACAGGGTTTCTAGAGGTCCTGATAACATCACAGATAGACTGCTCAGCGAGAGGGGTCTCTGGTCAGTTAGGGGCAGGATGCTGCAACGGGATGTCAGGATCTTTCTGGAGAGCGCTCAAATTGAAAAACTAAAGCTGTGTTCAAATACTCATACTAACCTTACTAACCGTACTATTTGTGATGTAAATTGAGTATGTAGTATGCTTATTGGTCATAGTATGGATATAGTTAGTATGCCAAAAGTTACCGGATGTCGTACAACAACGGCGAAAATACAAAGTATACAAGCAGTGGACACTATTTCCGTGCTTTTAGGGCCCATAATGCAATTCTTCAGAAAATGGGCGTGGCCTCACATCGTTTTCAGATTTGAAGAAAATGGACGAAAATATCCAATGAGAGTGGATACAAATTCATTGCTTTAACTAATTATGACAAATGTTTAGAAAATGTTGGGCAATGTAATAATGTTATGACTTTTCAAATAAGTTATGTTGGCTGAAAATGTGTTAGCTATGCTGTCCTTACGAACCACATCATTACAGCAGTATGTACCGGTATGTTGGCTAGCTACCTAACGTTAGTTGCCTACTAATACATCAAACCTGCCAGTATATTAACTATATGCTATCTAACTAACTACCAAACGTTTATTGACATGATGAATCCTGTAATTCTTAGCTTAGCGAAGTGGTATAGTCAATTGTGCGTTCTCAATGGACATTCTGTTTTTTTCGTAAATTCGCTCTGGTTATCTACTCCGATTACACTCTCATCTGAGTGTACCAGAGCGCAGACTAACTGCTGAATTTACGAACGCTGAACACCCCTTGAATATGGCTGGAGCAAAAATAGCATAATTACATTGTTGAAAGCAGCACAGTTACAGTCACCAACGCTCTGATAACATGAAAACTACCTAACCAGCTCTGCTAGGGCGAGTAAAATGGTCACAGTCACGTGTTCTCTCATTTGTTTCTGGAAGTAGCTGGCAAGCTAGCCAAGGGTCAACCCTAATCCTCGGTCAGAGCGTTCCAGTGTGGAAACAAACGCTCTGAATTTCCAAACGGCGAGAGCGCACTCTGAGCACCCTCTGGTACTCCAGTTTGTATTTAAGAACACACACACAAAGTCGTAAAATGTCTAGCTAGTCATTTGTTATGCTAAGAAGCTAGTAAGAGGTTGCAGAGCAACAGCATCAACTTCCGGGAGACAGGCGAAGAGCTAGTACGCTCAACTGAAAGGATACTGTTCGTTTACAGTGTACTAAAATTAACTAATAGTATGTACTCATTAAGTATGTAGTATACAGTATATTAGTATGGGTATTCAAACACATCTTAACTCTGGACCCAACAGATTAGAGCAAATCATGGTTAGCAATCTGGATAAGAGCGTCTGCTAAATGACTTAAATGTAAATGTAAATGTAAATGTTGGCTGTGACTCATCTGCTTAGGATCTCCACTGTCCAATGGGTGGAATTTCCCTCTTCGTACCAAAGTCATTTGAGTGGTTTCAAAACCCAACGTACGGAGAGAAAAGCAACATGGTTGTAACATGGGCACTGTAGTAGCGATGGTGGAAAAATCCATGCAGTTACATATCGGGATATTATATTCTACGATTAATTGCAATATTATATTTGACTTTATTGCAATATTATATTTGACATTATTGCAATGTTATATTTGACATTATTGCAATATTATATTTGACATTATTACAATATTATTTTTTTGTGCTAGTCAGATGTACCTGCACCAAAACTCTGGTATGTTTCCTCCTAAAGCTTGTTCTCTATCTACTTAAAAACAAAACAAATCTGTACTTTTATTTCCCATACTGATCAAAACTTGTTTCCTTAATGGATGTCTTTTGTGCCTCTGCAGCAGACATATGGTGAGCAATGTCTGGTACAGCAAATCGCAGTATCGAATCGCAATACATATAGGATCGTAAGAATCTTGAGAATTGCCATACATATCGTATCAGCACCTAAGTATGGTGATAATATGGTATTGTGAGGTCCCTGGGGGCAATTCCCAGTCCTAATATGTATACGGTGTTTATATATCAGGCCTGCTTGCTTAAACCACAATTCCAGGGCGAGGAGAGGTTCGTGAATATGTTAACAAAGATGGCAACACACATAAACATTGCATGTGGCAACATTTGTTATGATAATCTTTGTCACTTTAGTGGAGGTGCTCTTGCTGTTTCTCAGAAGGGGACCGGTGCTGGATCCTGACCTGTTATATCCAGATGTCAGCCCAATATGACTCCCCTCTCCTTAACTCCCCTCTCCACCTCGCTTCTCCTCCCCTCTTCCCTCTCCCACACTCCTTCCCCTCTCTTCCCTCACCCCTCTTCTCCATCCCCCTCTTCTCCCCCTCTCCACCTCGCTTCTCCTCCTCCTGCTCTCCACCTCTCTTCCCTCTCCCTCCCCTATCTTCCCTCATTCCTCTTCTCCACACCCCTCTTCTCCCCCTCTCCAAACCTCTCTTCCCTCACTCCTCTCCCCCTCCCTCTCCCGTTTTCCTCCCCCTCCCCTCTCGTAGCATTTTCGTGGATGGGTGTACAGAGCTCTGCTGCTGTAAGCTGCTCTGCAGTGCAGTGACTAGGCAGGATTTTTTTTTAAATGTGTTGTCCTGCCGAGTGCCACAAGCTACTCTCCACTTGGCCTCAGAGCCCACACTGTCCCCTTTGGACATACAGGAGAAGAATACCTGAAACCAGTTAGAGGCAGACTACTGCACTGGAGCTGTGTCCTGTCAGAGCTGAACCATGTCTTTAGGGTTGTAGCTGGGAGTCCTACTTAGCTGGGAGTCCTACTTAGCTGGGAGTCCTACTTAGCTGGGAGCCCTACTTAGCTGGGAGCCCTACTTAGCTGGGAGTGCTACTTAGCTGGGAGTCCTACTTAGCTGGGAGTCCTACTTAGCTGGGAGCCCTACTTAGCTGGGAGCGCTACTTAGCTGGGAGTCCTACTTAGCTGGGAGTCCTACTTAGCTGGGAGCCCTACTTAGCTGGGAGCCCTACTTAGCTGGGAGTCCTACTTAGCTGGGAGTCCAACTTAGCTGGGAGCCCTACTTAGCTGGGAGCCCTACTTAGCTGGGAGCCCTACTTAGCTGGGAGCCGTACTTAGCTGGAAGTCCAACTTAGCTGGGAGCCCTACTTAGCTGGGAGCCCTACTTAGCTGGGAGTCCTACTTAGCTGGGAGTCCTACTTAGCTGGGAGCCGTACTTAGCTGGTAGTCCAACTTAGCTGGGAGTCCAACTTAGCTGGGAGCCCTACTTAGCTGGGAGCCCTACTTAGCTGGGAGCCCTACTTAGCTGGGAGTCCTACTTAGCTGGGAGTCCTACTTAGTTGGGAGCCGTACTTAGCTGGGAGCCGTACTTAGCTGGGAGTCCAACTTAGCTGGGAGTCCAACTTAGCTGGGAGTCCAACTTAGCTGGGAGTCCTACTTAGCTGGGAGCCCTACTTAGCTGGGAGCGCTACTTAGCTGGGAGTCCTACTTAGCTGGGAGTCCTACTTAGCTGGGAGCCCTACTTGGCTGGGAGCCCTACTTAGCTGGGAGTCCTACTTAGCTGGGAGTCCAACTTAGCTGGGAGCCCTACTTAGCTGGGAGCCCTACTTAGCTGGGAGCCCTACTTGGCTGGGAGCCGTACTTAGCTGGAAGTCCAACTTGGCTGGGAGCCCTACTTGGCTGGGAGCCCTACTTAGCTGGGAGTCCTACTTAGCTGGGAGTCCTACTTAGCTGGGAGCCGTACTTAGCTGGGAGTCCAACTTAGCTGGGAGTCCAACTTAGCTGGGAGCCCTACTTAGCTGGGAGCCCTACTTAGCTGGGAGTCCTACTTAGCTGGGAGTCCTACTTAGTTGGGAGCCGTACTTAGCTGGGAGCCGTACTTAGCTGGGAGTCCAACTTAGCTGGGAGTCCAACTTAGCTGGGAGTCCAACTTAGCTGGGAGCCCTACTTAGCTGGGAGTCCAACTTAGCTGGGAGTCCAACTTAGCTGGGAGTCCAACTTAGCTGGGAGTCCAACTTAGCTGGGAGTCCAACTTAGCTGGGAGTCCAACTTAGCTGGGAGTCCAACTTAGCTGGGAGTCCAACTTAGCTGGGAGTCCAACTTAGCTGGGAGTCCAACTTAAAGTTGTTTTGATCTTTTGGTTGTGACTGGGAGTGTACTCTCCACTCATACATTTTGTCAGTGTGATGATGTTAATATCTGTGGCATTAGGAGCTGTTCTGGGCTGGTGTTGTGAGCGGGGACAAACTCCACTATCGGCTGGCTTTTCTGGGCTGGTGTTGTGAGCGGGGACATGCTCCACTATCGGCTGGCTGTGCCGGCCGTCCTGATAAGAGCGTGTGAGTTATCATCATCCAGGGAGGAGAAGTGCAGCGCTGAAAACAAAGATAGATCTAT
Organism: Oncorhynchus keta; assembly: GCF_023373465.1. Classification (NCBI taxonomy): domain Eukaryota; kingdom Metazoa; phylum Chordata; class Actinopteri; order Salmoniformes; family Salmonidae; genus Oncorhynchus; species Oncorhynchus keta. The sequence goes on from NC_068447.1 coordinate 10,808,037, forward strand.
TATGCTTTAGAAAAACTGTCAGATCAACTATTGCGCCTAAAGCAAACTTGTATACAAACTTGCATACTTGTGAGTGACAGGAAAAACACCCTTTCTCTTTTCCATCTCTCTCTCCCTCTCTCTTTGTCTCTCTTCCCATCTCTCTCTCTCTCTCTCTCTCTCTTCCCATCTCTCTCTCTCTCTCTCCCCCTCTCTTTGTCTCTCTTCCCATCTCTCTCTCTTCCCATCTCTCTCTCCCCCTCTTTCTCTCTCCCCCTCTTTCTCTCTTCCCATCTCTCCCTCTCTTCCCATCTCTCTCTTTCCATCTCTCTCTCTCTTTCTTCCCGTCTCTCTCTCTCTCTTTCTTCCCATCTCTCTCTCTCTTTCTTCCCGTCTCGCTCTCTCTTTCTTCCCGTCTCTCTCTCTCTCTTCCTGTCTCTCTCTCTCTCTTCCCATCTCTCGCTCTCTCTCTTCCCATCTCTCTCTCTTCCCACCTCTCTCTCTTTCTTCCCATCTCTCTCTCTTCCCATCTCTCTCTCTTTCTTCCCGTCTCTCTCTCTTTCTTCCCGTCTCTCTCTCTCTCTCTCTTCCCATCTCTCTCTCTCTCTTCCCATCTCTCTCTCTCTCTCTTCCCATCGCTCTCTCTCTCTCTTCCCCTCGCTCTCTCTCTCTTCCCCTCTCTCTCTCTCTCTCTTCCCATCTCTCTCTCTCTCTCTTCCCATCGCTCTCTCTCTCTCTTCCCATCTCTCTCTCTTTCTTCCCCTCTCTCTCTCTTCCCCTCTCTCTCTTTCTTCCCATCTCTCTCTCTCTCTTTCTTCCCGTCTCTCTCTCTCTCTTCCCATCTCTCTCTCTCTCTCTTCCCATCTCTCTCTCTCTCTCTCTCTCTCTCTTCCCATCTCTCTCTCTCTCTCTCTTTCTTCCCATCTCTCTCTCTCTTCCCATCTCTCTCTCTCTCTCTCTCTCTTCCCATCTCTCTCTCCCTCTCTCTCTATCTATTATCTTTCTTCCTCAAACACATGTGCGCTGCAGCGTCCTGTACAGGAAGTTATTGGTTGTGTATGAGATTAGTCGAGGTCACTTTTCCCGGGGAGAACATGAACATTCCCTCTATTTCTTTCTCTCTCTAATATATGAAGACTCTCCATCGATCTCTGGCCTCCTTCCCTCTCTTCTCTCTCTGTCCACATGTCTCTGTCATCAGCGTTGAAGCATGCTGCTGGACTTTTCTGATCCTGCCAGTGGTTCTGGCTGGGGATGCTGTTACATAAGAGAGCTTAATAAATCCTGTATGAATGCCTTATGATGTAAGTAGTAGGAAATACTGCCTGCCTGCTCCTGTCAACCAGGGATATTGGTGCTGGAGCAGAGAAGAAGAGGATGGGAAAGTCTAGTGCTGAGTGATTAACACAGATGTCGTTTTTTCCCCGCTTATTAAACAACTAATTGTCCGATGTCGGTTCAATTACTTAATATAATAATATAAGCCATTTAGCAGACGCTTTTATCCAAAGCGACTTACAGTCATGTGTGCATACATTCTACGTATGGGTGGTCCCGGGGATCGAACCCACTACCCTGGCGTTACAAGCGCCATGCTCTACCAACTGAGCTACTTGAATTCCATTTCTGTTTTTTTTTTTGTGTGAGCCCAACGCAGCAATACTCTAGAGATAAATCAAATCATTCACGAGAGAAATTAAGTCAAGAATGATGTTTGACACTGGGCTTAAGGGAGTTGTAGTTTTCATTAAGCAAATATACATCCTAGTTCAGCGCAGAAACGTGGTAATTAACTACACTAACCATAATCCATTGAGGCTGACGAATGCACTTTTACGCACAGATCGCATGAGAGAGGAATGTAGGCTACACAACACAACAATGAGAGGGATAGAGAGTGACAGTTCGTGAAACATATCTACTTTGAAGAACTAGTCAAATGATTTCGTCAGACATCTGCGGCATACTTTGGCAGCCTAGATAAATATGATGACTACAGACGGTACAGTTTGGGGAGCACAGAGATAACGTTGTCGAGCTGGCTGCTACTGTCTGAGCAGAGATGATGACTTTGAGAAGAGACAAATAATAAAGTAATCAAATAAAAACTAAGTAATACATATTTTATTATTTCATAGTCATTTATTATTTTTATATCGATGTCTACCCAATGTGGAGCTGACAGAGACAATGGAATATTTTCTATGTTTTGGCAATTGAATGTCCACCATTTTTGTCTTTGGAATTTCCATCTAAAATGATTTTAATGCCATTATTTCATAATGCATTTAACGTGTCAAAAACATTATTGAAACCAACATTTTAAAACATAATTTTTTAATAATCGAATCTAACCAAAACTGACCTCAAAAAGCACTAATTGCTCAGCACTGCAGCAAACATCCCAGAGAGTTCAGCTCCTTTCGATCTGATCTTTACTCTGTTTACTACTACTTTATGGGAGCGTGTGTGTGTGTGTGTGTGTGTAAGAGGGATTGTTTATTTTTGTTTATTTTTGTATTTAATCATGTTACCCTGTTTTCCCGAATCAAAAGGCTTTGATTGGCGCAGAGGGTTTGACGTTGCTAAGTGACAGCCAATAACAGGAAAGCCATCATGGCTTCCTCCTCCTAGCTCACGCCCTGTGGCTGTAGAGATCCCAGAGGGGGTTATGAGTGATGAGATAAGGTGACACCCAGCTGGGTCTCTCTCTGTCAAAGGGTGATTCAGCACAGTTACTCTACACAGCAGGGTTGGAACAAACAGTACATTACTGCTCAATCCTGCAGGGCAAGGAAGGTGGAGCAACATAAGTGTGGCATTGTCTTTGAGAGTCTGATGGACTGGCTGTGTTCACATAAGAGTAGGGCCCTTTCATGATCAAAAACACTGTATAGATATAGATATATAATTTAGGAGACACTCTAATCTAGTAGTGAGTGCATACATTTTCATATTGGCCCCCCGTGGGAATCTAACCCACAACCCTGGCTTTGCAGGTGCCATGCTCTTCCAACTTAGCCACACGGGACCACAGATGGATGGATGGATAGAGTAGACCCCACCTCCACATTAGATCCCGCCTCCTAGCCAAACTATGGTTCCACATACAACACATAACTGATAACAGAGGGAAGGAAGATGGACAAGAAAGGAATAACTATATTGGAGAGTATTTTCAGAAGACGGGAGGAGAGGAAGAGAGGGGATGAGGTGGAGGAGAGGGGATGAGGAGGATGAGGAGGAGAGGAGGAGGTCAAGACCAGTCGTGAGAGAGTAAGGAGGGTTGGGAAACTGAGAAGGCCTCTTGAAGTCAGAACAGGGAGCAAAAGGAGGCCACCTCGGTAGCTCTGAGCCCACACAGACAGAAGGATGGGTGGGTTTATGGAGAAGCCTGAGGGAGGTTTAGGGCGCATCCTTAGGGTGGACACTTGGCTCCTGAGCTCACTAAATCCTGTGTTCTATTATTGATGGGTTTAATCCCCTCTTCCCCTGCATGTACTCTCCCCCCTCTCTCTCCTCTCATTATGCCTGCTGATCACTCTATCGCTCCCCTCTCTCTCTCTCCCCCCTCTCTCTCTCTCCTCTCATTATGCCTGCTGATCACTCTATCGCTCCCCTCTCTCTCTCTCCTCTCTCTCCCCTCTCTCCCCCTCTCTCTCTCTCCTCTCATTATGCCTGCTGATCACTCTATCGCTCCTCTCTCTCTCTCCCCTCTATCCCCCCTCTCTCTCTCTCCTCTCATTATGCCTGCTGATCACTCTATCGCTCCCCTCTCTCTCTCTCCTCTCTCTCTCCCATCTCTCTCTCCTCTCATTATTCCCGCTGATCACTCTACCTCTCTCCTCTCATTATGCCTGCTGATTGCTCTACCTCTCCCCCTCCCCCCCCCTCTCTCTCTCTCTCTCTCTCTCCTCTCATTATGCCTGCTGATTACTACCTCTCCTCCCTCTCTCTCTCCTCTCATTATGCCTGCTGATTGCTCTACCTCTCCCCTCTCTCCTCTCTGCCCTCTCTCTCTCTCTCTCTCTCTCTCTCTCTCTCTCTCTCCCTCTCTCCTCTCATTATGCCTGCTGATTACTACCTCTCCTCCCTCTCTCTCTCTCCTCTCATTATGCCTGCTGATCACTCTACCTCTCCCCTCTCTCCTCTCTGCCCCTCTCTCTCTCTCTCTCTCTCTCTCTCTCTCTCTCTCTCTCTCTCTCTCTCTCCTCTCATTATGCCTGCTGATCACTCTACCTCTCACTTTTTCCCTGCATGTACTCTCTCCCTCTCTCTCTCCCCTCTCATTATGCCTACTGATCACCCTACCTCACCCCTCTCTCTCCTCTCATTATGCCTGCTGATCACTCTACCTATCCCCTCTCTCTCTCTCCTCTCATTATGCCTGCTGATCACCCTACCTATCCCCCTCTCTCCTCTCATTATGCCTGCTGATCACTCTATCGCTCCCCTCTCTCTCTCTCCTCTCTCCCCCTCTCTCCCCCTCTCTCTCTCTCCTCTCATTATGCCTGCTGATCACTCTACCTATCCCCCCTCTCTCTCTCCTCTCATTATGCCTGCTGATCACCCTACCTATCCCCCTCTCTCTCCTCTCATTATGCCTGCTGATCACTCTATCGCTCCCTCTCTCTCTCTCCTCTCTCTCTCCCATCTCTCTCTCCTCTCATTATTCCGCTGATCACTCTACCTCTCTCCTCTCATTATGCCTGCTGATTGCTCTACCTCTCCCCCTCTCTCTCTCTCTCTCTCTCTCTCTCTCTCTCTCTCCTCTCATTATGCCTGCTGATTACTACCTCTCCTCCCTCTCTCTCTCTCCTCTCATTATGCCTGCTGATTGCTCTACCTCTCCCCCTCTCTCCTCTCTGCCCCCTCTCTCTCTCTCTCTCTCTCTCTCTCTCTCTCTCTCTCTCCTCTCATTATGCCTGCTGATTACTACCTCTCCTCCCTCTCTCTCTCTCCTCTCATTATGCCTGCTGATCACTCTACCTCTCCCCTCTCTCCTCTCTGCCCCCTCTCTCTCTCTCTCTCTCTCTCTCTCTCTCTCTCCTCTCATTATGCCTGCTGATTACTACCTCTCCTCCTCTCTCTCTCTCCTCTCATTATGCCTGCTGATCACTCTACCTCTCCCCCCTCTCTCCTCTCTGCCCCCCTCTCTCTCTCTCTCTCTCTCTCTCTCTCTCCTCTCTCTCTCCCATCTCTCTCTCCTCTCATTATTCCCGCTGATCACTCTACCTCTCTCCTCTCATTATGCCTGCTGATTGCTCTACCTCTCCCCCTCCCCCCTCTCTCTCTCTCTCTCTCTCCTCTCATTATGCCTGCTGATTACTACCTCTCCTCCCTCTCTCTCCTCTCATTATGCCTGCTGATTGCTCTACCTCTCCCCCTCTCTCCTCTCTGCCCCCTCTCTCTCTCTCTCTCTCTCTCTCTCCTCTCATTATGCCTGCTGATTACTACCTCTCCTCCCTCTCTCTCTCTCCTCTCATTATGCCTGCTGATCCTCTACCTCTCCCCCTCTCTCCTCTCTGCCTCTCTCTCTCTCTCTCTCTCTCTCTCTCTCTCTCTCTCTCCTCTCATTATGCCTGCTGATCACTCTACCTCTCACTTTTTCCCTGCATGTACTCTCTCCCCTCTCTCTCCTCTCATTATGCCTACTGATCACCCTACCTCACCCCCTCTCTCTCCTCTCATTATGCCTGCTGATCACTCTACCTATCCCCCTCTCTCTCTCTCCTCTCATTATGCCTGCTGATCACCCTACCTATCCCACTCTCTCTCCTCTCATTATGCCTGCTGATCACCCTACCTCTCCCCTCTCTCTCCTCTCATTATGCCTGCTGATCACCCTACCTCACCCCCTCTCTCTCCTCTCATTATGCCTGCTGATCACTCTACCTCCCCCTCTCTCTCCTCTCATTATGCCTGCTGATCACCCTACCTCTCCCCCCTCTCTCCTCTCATTATGCCTGCTGATCACCCTACCTCTCCCCCTCTCTCTCCTCTCATTATGCCTGCTGATCACTCTACCTCTCCCCCTCTCTCCTCTCTGCCCCCCCTCTCTCTCTCTCTCTCTCTCTCTCTCTCTCTCTCTCCTCTCATTATGCCTGCTGATCACTCTACCTCTCACTTTTTTTCCCTGCATGTACTCTCTCCCTCTCTCTCTCCTCTCATTATGCCTACTGATCACCCTACCTCACCCCTCTCTCTCCTCTCATTATGCCTGCTGATCACTCTACCTATCCCCCTCTCTCTCTCTCCTCTCATTATGCCTGCTGATCACCCTACCTATCCCCCTCTCTCCTCTCATTATGCCTGCTGATCACTCTACCTATCCCCTCTCTCTCTCTCCTCTCATTATGCCTGCTGATCACCCTACCTATCCCCCTCTCTCTCCTCTCATTATGCCTGCTGATCACTCTATCGCTCCCCTCTCTCTCTCTCCTCTCTCTCCCCCTCTCTCCCCCCTCTCTCTCTCTCCTCTCATTATGCCTGCTGATCACTCTACCTATCCCCCTCTCTCTCTCTCCTCTCATTATGCCTGCTGATCACCCTACCTATCCCCCTCTCTCTCCTCTCATTATGCCTGCTGATCACTCTATCGCTCCCCTCTCTCTCTCTCCTCTCTCTCTCCCATCTCTCTCTCCTCTCATTATTCCGCTGATCACTCTACCTCTCTCCTCTCATTATGCCTGCTGATTGCTCTACCTCTCCCCCCCTCTCTCTCTCTCTCTCTCTCTCTCTCTCTCTCTCTCTCTCCTCTCATTATGCCTGCTGATTACTACCTCTCCTCCCCTCTCTCTCTCCTCTCATTATGCCTGCTGATTGCTCTACCTCTCCCCCTCTCTCCTCTCTCTCTCTCTCTCCTCTCTCTCTCTCTCTCTCTCTCTCTCCTCTCTTATGCCTGCTCTCTCTTATGCCTGCTGATCCTCTACCTCTCATTATGCCTGCTGATTACTACCTCTCCTCCCTGCCTGCTCTCTCTCCTCTCATTATGCCTGCTGATCCCTACCTCTCCCCCTCTCTCTCTCCTGCCTCATTATCCCCCTCTCTCCTCTCTCTCTCTACCTCTCTCTCTCTCTCTCTCTCCTCTCATTATGCCTGCTGATTACCCTACCTCTCCCTCTCTCTCTCTCCTCTCATTATGCCTGCTGATCACCCTACCTCTCCCCCTCTCTCCTCTCATTATGCCTGCTGATCTCCCCTACCTCTCTCCTCTCTCCTCTCTCTCTCCTCTCATTATGCCTGCTGATTACTACCTCTCCTCCCTCTCTCTCTCTCTCATTATCCCTGCTGATCCTCTACCTCTCCCCTCTCCTCTCATTATGCCTGCTGCCCCCTCTCCTCTCTCTCTCTCTCTCTCTCTCTCTCTCTCTCTCTCTCCTCTCATTATGCCTGCTGATTACTACCTCCTCCTCTCTCTCTCTCTCCTCTCATTATGCCTGCTGATCACCTCTACCTCTCCCCTCCTCTCTCTCTCTCATTATGCCTGCTGATCTCTCTCTCTCTCCTCTCTCTCCTCTCATTATGCCTGCTGATCACTCTACCTCTCACTTATGCCTGCTCTCTCTCTCTCTCTCCTCTCATTATGCCTGCTGATCACCCCCTACCCCCTCCCTCCTCCCTCTCTCTCCTCTCATTATGCCTGCTGATCACCTCTACCCTCCCCCTCCTCTCTCCTCTCATTATGCCTGCTGATCTCTATCCCCCTCTCCTCCTCTCATTATGCCTGCTGATCTCTCCTCTCTCCTCTCTCTCTCTCTCTCATTATGCCTCTCTCTCTCTCTCTCTCTCTCTCTCCTCTCATTATGCCTGCTGATCACTCTACCTCTCTCCTTTTTGCCTGCATCACCCTACTCTCTCCCCTCTCTCTCTCCTCTCATTATGCCTACTGATCACCCTACCTCACCCCCTCTCTCTCCTCTCATTATGCCTGCTGATCACTCTACCTATCCCCCTCTCTCTCTCTCCTCTCATTATGCCTGCTGATCACCCTACCTCTCTCTCTCTCCTCTCATTATGCCTGCTGATCACCCTACCACTCCCCCCCTCTCTCTCCTCTCATTATGCCTGCTGATCACCCTACCTCTCCCCCTCTCTCTCCTCTCATTATGCCTGCTGATCACCCTACCTCCCCCTCTCTCTCCTCTCATTATGCCTGCTGATCACCTCTACCTCTCCCCCCCTCTCTCTCCTCTCATTATGCCTGCTGATCACCCCTACCCTCCCCCCTCTCTCTCCTCTCATTATGCCTGCTGATCACTCTACCTCTCCCCCCTCTCTCTCCTCTCATTATGCCTGCTGATCACCCTACCTCTCCCCTCTCTCTCCTCTCCTCTCATTATGCCTGCTGATCACCCTACCTCTCCCCCTCTCTCTCCTCTCTCATTATGCCTGCTGATCTCTCTACCTCTCCCCTCTCCCTCTCTCTCCTCTCATTATGCCTGCTGATCACCCTACCTCTCCCCCCTCTCTCTCTCCTCTCATTATGCCTGCTGATCACCCTACCTCTCCCCCTCTCTCTCCTCTCATTATGCCTGCTGATCACTCTACCTCTCCCCCCTCTCTCTCCTCTCATTATGCCTGCTGATCACCCTACCTCTCCCCCTCTCTCTCCTCTCATTATGCCTGCTGATCACCCTACCTCCCCCTCTCTCTCCTCTCATTATGCCTGCTGATCACTCTACCTCTCCCCCTCTCTCCTCCTCTCATTATGCCTGCTGATCACTCTACCTCTCCCCCCTCTCTCTCCTCTCATTATGCCTGCTGATCATCTACCTCTCCTCCCCCTCTCTCTCCTCTCATTATGCCTGCTGATCACCCTACCTCTCCCCCCTCTCTCCTCTCATTATGCCTGCTGATCACCCTACCTCTCCCCCTCTCTCTCCTCTCATTATGCCTGCTGATCACCCTACCTCTCCCCTCCCTCTCTCTCCTCTCATTATGCCTGCTGATCACCCTACCTCTCTACCTCCCCCTCTCTCCTCTCATTATGCCTGCTGATCACTCTACCTCTCCCCCTCTCTCTCCTCTCATTATGCCTGCTGATCACCCTACCTCTCCCCCTCTCTCTCCTCTCATTATGCCTGCTGATCACCCTACCCTCTCCCCTCTCTCTCCTCTCATTATGCCTGCTGATCACCCTACCTCTCCCCTCTCTCTCTCCTCTCATTATGCCTGCTGATCACCCTACCTCTCCCCTCTCTCTCTCTCCTCTCATTATGCCTGCTGATCACCCTACCTCTCCCCTCCCTCTCTCTCCTCTCATTATGCCTGCTGATCACCCTACCCTCCCCCTCTCTCTCCTCTCATTATGCCTGCTGATCACCCTACCTCTCCCCCCCTCTCTCTCCTCTCATTATGCCTGCTGATCACCCCCTACCTCTCTCCCCCTCTCTCTCCTCTCATTATGCCTGCTGATCACCCTACCTCTCCCCCTCTCTCTCTCCTCTCATTATGCCTGCTGATCACCCTACCTCTCCCCCTCCCTCTCTCTCCTCCTCTCATTATGCCTGCTGATCACCCTACCTCACCCCCTCTCTCTCCTCTCATTATGCCTGCTGATCACTCTACCTCTCCTCTCTCTCTCTCCTCTCATTATGCCTGCTGATCACCCTACCTCTCCCCCCCTCTCTCTCTCTCCTCTCATTATGCCTGCTGATCACCCTACCTCACCCCCCCCTCTCTCTCCTCTCATTATGCCTGCTGATCACCCTACCTCACCCCCTCTCTCTCCTCTCATTATGCCTGCTGATCACCCTACCTCTCCCCCCTCTCTCTCCTCTCATTATGCCTGCTGATCACCCTACCTCTCCCCTCCCTCTCTCCTCTCATTATGCCTGCTGATCACCCTACCTCACCCCCCTCTCTCCTCTCATTATGCCTGCTGATCACTCTACCTCTCCCCCCCTCTCTCCCTCATTATGCCTGCTGATCACCCTACCTCTCCCCCCCCTCTCTCTCTCTCATTATGCCTGCTGATCACTCCTACCTCCCCTCCTCTCTCTCCTCTCATTATGCCTGCTGATCACTCTACCTCTCACCCCCTCCTCTCTCCTCTCATTATGCCTGCTGATCACTCTACCTCTCCCCCTCCTCTCTCTCCTCTCATTATGCCTGCTGATCACCCTACCTCTCCCCCCTCTCTCTCTCCTCTCATTATGCCTGCTGATCACCCTACCTCTCCCCCCTCTCTCTCCTCTCATTATGCCTGCTGATCACCCTACCTCTCCCCTCTCTCTCTCTCCTCTCATTATGCCTGCTGATCACCCTACCTCTCCCCCCCCTCTCTCCTCTCATTATGCCTGCTGATCACCCTACCTCTCCCCCTCTCTCTCTCCTCTCATTATGCCTGCTGATCACCCTACCTCTCCCCCCCTCTCTCTCCTCTCATTATGCCTGCTGATCACCCTACCTCACCCCCTCTCTCTCCTCTCATTATGCCTGCTGATCACCCTACCTCTCCCCCTCTCTCCTCTCATTATGCCTGCTGATCACCCTACCTCTCCCCCCTCTCTCTCCTCTCATTATGCCTGCTGATCACCCTACCTCACCCCCTCTCTCTCCTCTCATTATGCCTGCTGATCACCCTACCTCTCCCCCTCTCTCTCCTCTCATTATGCCTGCTGATCACCCTACCTCTCCCCTCCCTCTCTCTCCTCTCATTATGCCTGCTGATCACCCTACCTCACCCCCTCTCTCTCCTCTCATTATGCCTGCTGATCACTCTACCTCTCCCCTCTCTCTCCTCTCATTATGCCTGCTGATCACCCTACCTCTCCCCCTCTCTCTCTCTCTCCTCTCATTATGCCTGCTGATCACCCTACCTCCCCCCCTCTCTCTCCTCTCATTATGCCTGCTGATCACTCTACCTCACCCCCTCTCTCTCCTCTCATTATGCCTGCTGATCACCCTACCTCTCCCCCCCTCTCTCCTCTCATTATGCCTGCTGATCACCCTACCTCTCCCCCCCCTCTCTCTCCTCTCATTATGCCTGCTGATCACTCTACCTCTCCCCCTCTCTCTCCTCTCATTATGCCTGCTGATCCCTACCTCTCCCCCCTCTCTCTCCTCTCATTATGCCTGCTGATCACCCTACCTCTCCCCTCCCTCTCTCCTCTCATTATGCCTGCTGATCACCCTACCTCACCCCCTCTCTCTCCTCTCATTATGCCTGCTGATCCTCTACCTCTCCCCCTCTCTCCTCTCATTATGCCTGCTGATCACCCTACCTCTCCCCCTCTCTCTCCTCTCATTATGCCTGCTGATCACCCTACCTCCCCCTCTCTCTCCTCTCATTATGCCTGCTGATCACCCTACCTCTCCCCTCTCTCTCTCTCCTCTCATTATGCCTGCTGATCACTCTACCTCTCCCCTCCCTCTCTCTCCTCTCATTATGCCTGCTGATCACCCCTACCTCTCCCCTCCTCTCTCTCCTCTCATTATGCCTGCTGATCACCCTACCTCTCCCCCCTCTCTCTCCTCTCATTATGCCTGCTGATCACTCTACCTCTCCCCTCTCTCTCTCCTCTCATTATGCCTGCTGATCACCCTACCTCCCCCCCCTCTCCTCTCATTATGCCTGCTGATCACCCTACCTCTCCCCCTCTCTCCTCTCATTATGCCTGCTGATCACCCTACCTCACCCCCCCCTCTCTCTCCTCTCATTATGCCTGCTGATCACCCTACCTCTCCCCCTCTCTCTCTCCTCTCATTATGCCTGCTGATCACCCTACCTCCCCTCCCTCTCTCTCCTCTCATTATGCCTGCTGATCACCCTACCTCCCCCCTCTCTCTCTCCTCTCATTATGCCTGCTGATCACCCTACCTCTCCCCCTCCCTCTCTCTCCTCTCATTATGCCTGCTGATCACCCTACCTCTCCCCCCCCCTCTCTCCTCTCATTATGCCTGCTGATCACCTACCTCTCCCCTCTCTCTCCTCTCATTATGCCTGCTGATCACCCTACCTCTCCCCTCTCTCTCTCCTCTCATTATGCCCTGATCACCCTACCTCTCCCCCTCTCTCCTCTCATTATGCCTGCTGATCACTCTACCTCTCCCCCTCTCTCTCCTCTCATTATGCCTGCTGATCACCCTACCCTCTCCCCCTCTCTCTCCTCTCATTATGCCTGCTGATCACCCTACCTCTCCCCCCCTCTCTCTCCTCTCATTATGCCTGCTGATCACTCTACCTCTCCCCCCTCTCTCTCCTCTCATTATGCCTGCTGATCACTCTACCTCTCCCCCTCTCTCTCTCTCCTCTCATTATGCCTGCTGATCACCCTACCTCTCCCCCTCTCTCTCTCTCCTCTCATTATGCCTGCTGATCACCCTACCTCTCCCCTCCCTCTCTCTCCTCTCATTATGCCTGCTGATCACCCTACCTCTCCCCTCTCTCTCTCCTCTCATTATGCCTGCTGATCACCCTACCTCTCCCCCCCCTCTCTCTCCTCTCATTATGCCTGCTGATCACCCTACCTCCCCCCTCTCTCTCCTCTCATTATGCCTGCTGATCACCCCTACCTCTCCCCCCTCTCTCTCCTCTCATTATGCCTGCTGATCACCCCTACCTCTCCCCCCCTCTCTCTCCTCTCATTATGCCTGCTGATCACCCTACCTCTCCCCCTCTCTCCTCTCATTATGCCTGCTGATCACCCTACCTCTCCCCCCCCTCTCTCCTCTCATTATGCCTGCTGATCACCTCTACCTCTCCCCTCTCTCTCCTCTCATTATGCCTGCTGATCACCCTACCTCTCCCCCCTCTCTCTCCTCTCATTATGCCTGCTGATCACCCTACCTCTCCCCCTCCTCTCTCTCCTCTCATTATGCCTGCTGATCACCCTACTCTCCCCCTCTCTCTCCTCTCATTATGCCTGCTGATCACCCTACCTCTCCCCCTCTCTCCTCTCATTATGCCTGCTGATCACCCTACCTCTCCCCCTCTCTCTCCTCTCATTATGCCTGCTGATCACCCTACCTCACCCCCCTCTCTCCTCTCATTATGCCTGCTGATCACTCTACCTCTCCCCCTCTCTCCTCTCATTATGCCTGCTGATCACCCTACCTCTCCCCTCTCTCTCCTCTCATTATGCCTGCTGATCACCCTACCTTCCCCCTCTCTCCTCTCATTATGCCTGCTGATCACTCTACCTCTCCCCTCTCTCTCCTCTCATTATGCCTGCTGATCACTCTACCTCTCCCCCCCTCTCTCTCCTCTCATTATGCCTGCTGATCACCCTACCTCTCCCCCCTCTCTCTCTCCTCTCATTATGCCTGCTGATCACCCCTACCTCTCCCCTCCCTCTCTCTCCTCTCATTATGCCTGCTGATCACCCTACCTCACCCCCCTCTCTCTCTCCTCTCATTATGCCTGCTGATCACCCTACCTCTCCCCCTCTCTCTCCTCTCATTATGCCTGCTGATCACCTCTACCTCCCCCCTCTCTCTCTCTCTCATTATGCCTGCTGATCACTCTACCTCTCCCCCTCTCTCTCTCCTCTCATTATGCCTGCTGATCACCCTACCTCTCCCCCCTCTCTCTCTCCTCTCATTATGCCTGCTGATCACCCTACCTCACCCCCCTCTCTCTCTCTCATTATGCCTGCTGATCACCCTACCTCACCCCCTCTCTCTCCTCTCATTATGCCTGCTGATCACCCTACCTCTCCCCCTCTCTCTCCTCTCATTATGCCTGCTGATCACCCTACCTCTCCCCCTCTCTCTCCTCTCATTATGCCTGCTGATCACTCTACCTCTCCCCCTCTCTCTCCTCTCATTATGCCTGCTGATCACCCTACCTCTCCCCCTCTCTCTCCTCTCATTATGCCTGCTGATCACCCTACCTCTCCCCCTCTCTCTCTCTCCTCTCATTATGCCTGCTGATCACCCTACCTCTCCCCCTCTCTCCTCTCATTATGCCTGCTGATCACCCTACCTCTCCCCCCCCTCTCTCCTCTCATTATGCCTGCTGATCACCCTACCCCTCCCCTCTCTCTCCTCTCATTATGCCTGCTGATCACCCTACCTCCCCCCTCTCTCTCCTCTCATTATGCCTGCTGATCACTCTACCTCTCCCCCTCTCTCTCCTCTCATTATGCCTGCTGATCACTCTACCTCTCCCCCCTCTCTCTCCTCTCATTATGCCTGCTGATCACTCTACCTCTCCCCCTCCCTCTCTCTCCTCTCATTATGCCTGCTGATCACCCTACCTCTCCCCTCTCTCTCCTCTCATTATGCCTGCTGATCACCCTACCTCACCCCTCTCTCTCTCTCATTATGCCTGCAGATCACCCTACCTCTCCCCCTCTCTCTCTCTCCTCTCATTATGCCTGCTGATCACCCTACCTATCCCCCTCTCTCTCTCTCCTCTCATTATGCCTGCTGATCACCCTACCTCTCCCCCTCTCTCTCCTCTCATTATGCCTGCTGATCACCCTACCTCTCCCCTCTCTCTCTCTCCTCTCATTATGCCTGCTGATCACCCTACCTCTCCCCCCTCTCTCTCCTCTCATTATGCCTGCTGATCACCCTACCTCTCCCCCTCTCTCTCCTCTCATTATGCCTGCTGATCACCCTACCTCTCCCCCCTCTCTCCTCTCATTATGCCTGCTGATCACCCTACCTCTCCCCCCCCTCTCTCCTCTCATTATGCCTGCTGATCACTCTACCTCTCCCCCTCTCTCTCCTCTCATTATGCCTGCTGATCACTCTACCTCTCCCCCCTCTCTCTCTCCTCTCATTATGCCTGCTGATCACCCTACCTCCCCCTCTCTCTCCTCTCATTATGCCTGCTGATCACCCTACCTCTCCCCCCCTCTCTCTCCTCTCATTATGCCTGCTGATCACCCTACCTCACCCCCTCTCTCTCCTCTCATTATGCCTGCTGATCACCCTACCTCTCCCCCTCTCTCTCCTCTCATTATGCCTGCTGATCACCCTACCTCTCCCCCTCCCTCTCTCTCCTCTCATTATGCCTGCTGATCACCCTACCTCTCCCCCTCTCTCCTCTCATTATGCCTGCTGATCACTCTACCTCTCCCCCCTCTCTCCTCTCATTATGCCTGCTGATCACCCTACCTCTCCCCCTCTCTCTCTCCTCTCATTATGCCTGCTGATCACCCTACCTCACCCCCTCTCTCTCCTCTCATTATGCCTGCTGATCACTCTACCTCTCCCCTCTCTCTCCTCTCATTATGCCTGCTGATCACTCTACCTCTCCCCTCTCTCTCTCCTCTCATTATGCCTGCTCCTCTCATTATGCCTGCTGATCCCCTACCTCTCCCCTCTCTCTCTCTCCTCTCATTATGCCTGCTGATCACCCTACCTCTCCCCCCTCTCTCTCCTCTCATTATGCCTGCTGATCACCCTACCTCTCCCCCTCTCTCTCTCTCCTCTCATTATGCCTGCTGATCACCCTACCTCTCCCCCTCCCTCTCTCCTCTCATTATGCCTGCTGATCACCCTACCTCTCCCCCCCCTCTCTCTCCTCTCATTATGCCTGCTGATCACCCTACCTCTCCCCCTCTCTCTCCTCTCATTATGCCTGCTGATCACCCTACCTCTCATTATGCCCCCTCTCTCTCCTCTCATTATGCCTGCTGATCACCCTACCTCTCCCCCCTCTCTCCTCTCATTATGCCTGCTGATCACTCCCTACCCCCCTCTCTCCTCTCATTATGCCTGCTGATCACCCCTACCTCTCCCCCCTCTCTCTCCTCTCATTATGCCTGCTGATCACCCTACCTCTCCCCCCTCTCTCTCTCATTATGCCTGCTGATCACCCTACCTCTCCCCCTCCTCTCTCTCCTCTCATTATGCCTGCTGATCACCTCTACCTCTCCCCCTCTCTCTCCTCTCATTATGCCTGCTGATCACCTCTACCTCTCCCCCTCTCTCCTCTCATTATGCCTGCTGATCACCCTACCTCTCCCCCTCTCTCTCTCCTCTCATTATGCCTGCTGATCACCTCTACCTCTCCCCCTCCCTCTCTCTCCTCTCATTATGCCTGCTGATCACCCTACCTCCCCCCTCTCTCCTCTCATTATGCCTGCTGATCCCCTACCTCTCCCCCTCTCTCTCCTCTCATTATGCCTGCTGATCACCCTACCTCACCCCCTCTCTCCTCTCATTATGCCTGCTGATCACTCTACCTCTCCCCTCTCTCTCCTCTCATTATGCCTGCTGATCACCCTACCTCTCCCCTCTCTCTCTCTCCTCTCATTATGCCTGCTGATCACTCTACCTCACCCCTCTCTCTCCTCTCATTATGCCTGCTGATCACTCTACCTCTCCCCCTCTCTCTCTCCTCTCATTATGCCTGCTGATCACTCTACCTCTCCCCTCTCTCTCTCTCTCTCATTATGCCTGCTGATCACCCTACCTCTCCCCCTCTCTCTCTCCTCTCATTATGCCTGCTGATCACCCTACCTCACCCCCCTCTCTCTCTCTCCTCTCATTATGCCTGCTGATCACCCTACCTCTCCCCCTCCTCTCTCTCTCCTCTCATTATGCCTGCTGATCACCCTACCTCTCCCCCTCTCTCTCCTCTCATTATGCCTGCTGATCACCCCTACCTCTCCCCTCTCTCTCCTCTCATTATGCCTGCTGATCACCCTACCTCTCCCCCCCTCTCTCTCCTCTCATTATGCCTGCTGATCACCCTACCTCTCCCCCCTCTCTCCTCTCATTATGCCTGCTGATCACCTCTACCTCTCCCCCTCTCTCTCCTCTCATTATGCCTGCTGATCACCCTACCTCTCCCCCCCTCTCTCCTCTCATTATGCCTGCTGATCACCCTACCTCACCCTCTCTCTCTCCTCTCATTATGCCTGCTGATCACTCTACCTCTCCCCCTCTCTCTCTCTCCTCTCATTATGCCTGCTGATCACCCTACCTCTCCCCCCCTCTCTCTCCTCTCATTATGCCTGCTGATCACCCTACCTATCCCCCCTCTCTCTCCTCTCATTATGCCTGCTGATCACTCTACCTCTCCCCCTCTCTCTCCTCTCATTATGCCTGCTGATCACCCTACCTCTCCCCGCCCTCTCTCTCCTCTCATTATGCCTGCTGATCACCCTACCTCTCCCTCTCTCTCTCCTCTCATTATGCCTGCTGATCACCCTACCTCTCCCCTCTCTCTCTCCTCTCATTATGCCTGCTGATCACTCTACCTCTCCCCCTCTCTCTCTCCTCTCATTATGCCTGCTGATCACTCTACCTATCCCCTCTCTCTCCTCTCATTATGCCTGCTGATCACTCTACCTCTCCCCCTCTCTCTCCTCTCATTATGCCTGCTGATCACCCTACCTCTCCCCCTCTCTCTCCTCTCATTATGCCTGCTGATCACCCTACCTCTCCCCCCTCTCTCTCTCCTCTCATTATGCCTGCTGATCACTCTACCTATCCCCCTCTCTCTCCTCTCATTATGCCTGCTGATCACCCTACCTCTCACCCCCCCCTCTCTCCTCTCATTATGCCTGCTGATCACTCTACCTCTCCCCCTCTCTCTCCTCTCATTATGCCTGCTGATCACTCTACCTCTCCCCCTCTCTCTCCTCTCATTATGCCTGCTGATCACCCTACCTCTCCCCCTCTCTCTCCTCTCATTATGCCTGCTGATCACCCTACCTCTCCCCCCCTCTCTCCTCTCATTATGCCTGCTGATCACCCTACCTCTCCCCCTCTCTCTCCTCTCATTATGCCTGCTGATCACCCTACCTCTCCCCCTCTCTCTCCTCTCATTATGCCTGCTGATCACCCTACCTCACCCCCCCCTCTCTCTCTCCTCTCATTATGCCTGCTGATCACTCTACCTCTCCCCCCCTCTCTCCTCTCATTATGCCTGCTGATCACACCCTACCTCACCCCCCCTCTCTCTCCTCTCATTATGCCTGCTGATCACTCTACCTCTCCCCCTCTCTCTCTCTCTCATTATGCCTGCTGATCACTCTACCTCTCCCCTCTCTCCTCTCATTATGCCTGCTGATCACTCTACCTCTCCCCCCTCTCTCCTCTCATTATGCCTGCTGATCACTCTACCTCTCCCCCCTCTCTCTCCTCTCATTATGCCTGCTGATCACTCTACCTCTCCCCTCTCTCTCCTCTCATTATGCCTGCTGATCCTCTACCTCTCCCCCTCTCTCTCCTCTCATTATGCCTGCTGATCACCCTACCTCCCCCCTCTCTCTCCTCTCATTATGCCTGCTGATCACCCTACCTCACCCCCTCTCTCTCCTCTCATTATGCCTGCTGATCACCCTACCTCTCCCCCCCTCTCTCTCTCTCCTCTCATTATGCCTGCTGATCACTCTACCTATCCCCCTCTCTCTCTCTCCTCTCATTATGCCTGCTGATCCTCTACCTCTCCCCTCTCTCTCCTCTCATTATGCCTGCTGATCTCTACCTCTCCCCTCTCTCTCTCTCCTCATTATGCCTGCTGATCACTCTACCTATCTCCCCCTCTCTCTCTCTCCTCTCATTATGCCTGCTGATCACCCTACCTCTCCCCCCTCCTCTCTCTCCTCTCATTATGCCTGCTGATCACCCTACCTCTCCCCCTCTCTCTCCTCTCATTATGCCTGCTGATCACCCTACCTCTCCCCCCCCTCTCTCCTCTCATTATGCCTGCTGATCCCCTACCTCTCCCCTCTCTCTCTCCTCTCATTATGCCTGCTGATCACTCTACCTCTCCCCCCTCTCTCTCTCCTCTCATTATGCCTGCTGATCACCCTACCTCTCCCCCCTCTCTCTCTCCTCTCATTATGCCTGCTGATCACCCTACCTCTCCCCTCCCTCTCTCTCCTCTCATTATGCCTGCTGATCCCCTACCTCCCCCCCCTCTCTCTCCTCTCATTATGCCTGCTGATCACCCTACCTCTCCCCCCTCTCTCTCCTCTCATTATGCCTGCTGATCACCCTACTTCTCCCCTCTCCTCTCTCTCCTCTCATTATGCCTGCTGATCACCCTACCTCTCCCCCTCTCTCTCTCCTCTCATTATGCCTGCTGATCACCCTACCTCTCCCCTCTCTCTCCTCTCATTATGCCTGCTGATCACCCTACCTCACCCCCTCTCTCTCCTCTCATTATGCCTGCTGATCACTCTACCTCTCCCCCCTCTCTCTCCTCTCATTATGCCTGCTGATCACCCTACCTCTCCCCCCTCTCTCTCTCCTCTCATTATGCCTGCTGATCACCCTACCTATCCCCCCCTCTCTCTCTCCTCTCATTATGCCTGCTGATCACTCTACCTCTCCCCTCTCTCTCCTCTCATTATGCCTGCTGATCACTCTACCTCTCCCCCTCTCTCTCCTCTCATTATGCCTGCTGATCACTCTACCTCTCCCCCTCTCTCTCCTCTCATTATGCCTGCTGATCACTCTACCTATCCCCCTCTCTCTCCTCTCATTATGCCTGCTGATCACTCTACCTCTCCCCCTCTCTCTCCTCTCATTATGCCTGCTGATCACCCTACCTCTCCCCCTCTCTCCTCTCATTATGCCTGCTGATCACCCTACCTCCCCCCTCTCTCTCTCCTCTCATTATGCCTGCTGATCACTCTACCTATCCCCCTCTCTCTCCTCTCATTATGCCTGCTGATCACCCTACCTCTCCCCCCTCTCTCTCTCATTATGCCTGCTGATCACTCTACCTCTCCCCCTCTCTCTCCTCTCATTATGCCTGCTGATCCTCTACCTCTCCCCCCTCTCTCTCCTCTCATTATGCCTGCTGATCACTCTACCTCTCCCCCTCTCTCTCTCTCCTCTCATTATGCCTGCTGATCACTCTACCTCTCCCCCTCTCTCTCCTCTCATTATGCCTGCTGATCACTCTACCTCTCCCCTCTCTCTCCTCTCATTATGCCTGCTGATCACCCTACCTCACCCCCTCTCTCTCCTCTCATTATGCCTGCTGATCACCCTACCTCACCCCCCTCTCTCTCCTCTCATTATGCCTGCTGATCACCCTACCTATCCCCCTCTCTCTCTCTCCTCTCATTATGCCTGCTGATCACTCTACCTATCCCCCTCTCTCTCTCTCCTCTCATTATGCCTGCTGATCACTCTACCTCTCCCCTCTCTCTCCTCTCATTATGCCTGCTGATCACTCTACCTCTCCCCTCTCTCTCTCTCCTCTCATTATGCCTGCTGATCACTCTACCTATCCCCCTCTCTCTCTCTCCTCTCATTATGCCTGCTGATCACCCTACCTCTCCCCTCTCTCTCTCTCCTCTCATTATGCCTGCTGATCACCCTACCTCTCCCCTCTCTCTCCTCTCATTATGCCTGCTGATCACCCTACCTCTCCCCCCTCTCTCCTCTCATTATGCCTGCTGATCACTCTACCTCTCCCCTCTCTCTCTCCTCTCATTATGCCTGCTGATCACTCTACCTCTCCCCCTCTCTCTCTCTCCTCTCATTATGCCTGCTGATCACCCTACCTCTCCCCCTCTCTCTCTCTCCTCTCATTATGCCTGCTGATCACCCTACCTCTCCACCCCTCTCTCTCCTCTCATTATGCCTGCTGATCACCCTACCTCACCCCCTCTCTCTCCTCTCATTATGCCTGCTGATCACCCTACCTCTCCCCCTCTCTCTCCTCTCATTATGCCTGCTGATCACCCTACTTCTCCCCCTCCCTCTCTCTCCTCTCATTATGCCTGCTGATCACCCTACCTCTCCCCCTCTCTCCTCTCATTATGCCTGCTGATCACCCTACCTCTCCCCCTCTCTCCTCTCATTATGCCTGCTGATCACCCTACCTCACCCCTCTCTCTCCTCTCATTATGCCTGCTGATCACTCTACCTCTCCCCTCTCTCTCCTCTCATTATGCCTGCTGATCACCCTACCTCTCCCCCCTCTCTCTCTCCTCTCATTATGCCTGCTGATCACCCTACCTATCCCCCTCTCTCTCTCCTCTCATTATGCCTGCTGATCACTCTACCTATCCCCTCTCTCTCCTCTCATTATGCCTGCTGATCACCCTACCTCTCCCCCTCTCTCTCCTCTCATTATGCCTGCTGATCACTCTACCTCTCCCCTCTCTCTCCTCTCATTATGCCTGCTGATCACTCTACCTATCCCCTCTCTCTCCTCTCATTATGCCTGCTGATCACTCTACCTATCCCCCTCTCTCTCCTCTCATTATGCCTGCTGATCACCCTACCTCTCCCCTCTCTCTCCTCTCATTATGCCTGCTGATCACCCTACCTCTCCCCCCTCTCTCTCTCTCCTCTCATTATGCCTGCTGATCACTCTACCTATCCCCCTCTCTCTCCTCTCATTATGCCTGCTGATCACCCTACCTCTCCCCCCCTCTCTCCTCTCATTATGCCTGCTGATCACTCTACCTCTCCCCCCTCTCTCTCCTCTCATTATGCCTGCTGATCACCCTACCTCACCCCCCTCTCTCTCCTCTCATTATGCCTGCTGATCACCCTACCTCTCCCCCCTCTCTCCTCTCATTATGCCTGCTGATCACCTACCTCTCCCCCTCTCTCCTCTCATTATGCCTGCTGATCACCCTACCTATCCCCTCTCTCTCCTCTCATTATGCCTGCTGATCACCCTACCTCCCCCCTCTCTCTCTCCTCTCATTATGCCTGCTGATCACCCTACCTCACCCCCTCTCTCTCTCTCCTCTCATTATGCCTGCTGATCACTCTACCTCTCCCCCTCTCTCTCCTCTCATTATGCCTGCTGATCACTATACCTATCCCCTCTCTCTCCTCTCATTATGCCTGCTGATCACTCTACCTCTCCCCTCTCTCTCCTCTCATTATGCCTGCTGATCCTCTACCTCTCCTCCTCTCTCTCCTCTCATTATGCCTGCTGATCACTCTACCTCTCCCCTCTCTCTCTCCTCTCATTATGCCTGCTGATCACTCTACCTCACCCCCTCTCTCTCCTCTCATTATGCCTGCTGATCACCCTACCTCTCCCCCCTCTCTCTCTCCTCTCATTATGCCTGCTGATCACCCTACCTATCCCCTCTCTCTCTCTCCTCTCATTATGCCTGCTGATCACTCTACCTCTCCCCTCTCTCTCCTCTCATTATGCCTGCTGATCACCCTACCTCTCCCCCTCTCTCTCCTCTCATTATGCCTGCTGATCACCCTACCTCTCCCCCTCTCTCCTCTCATTATGCCTGCTGATCACCCTACCTATCCCCCTCTCTCTCTCCTCTCATTATGCCTGCTGATCACCCTACCTCACCCCCTCTCTCTCCTCTCATTATGCCTGCTGATCACCCTACCTCTCCCCTCTCTCTCCTCTCATTATGCCTACTGATCACCCTACCTATCCCCCCTCTCTCTCTCCTCTCATTATGCCTGCTGATCACTCTACCTATCCCCCTCTCTCCTCTCATTATGCCTACTGATCACCCTACCTCTCCCCTCTCTCTCCTCTCATTATGCCTACTGATCACCCTACCTCTCCCCCCCTCTCTCTCTCCTCTCATTATGCCTGCTGATCACTCTACCTCTCCCCTCTCTCTCTCCTCTCATTATACCTGCTGATCACCCTACCTCTCCCCTCTCTCTCCTCTCATTATGCCTGCTGATCACCCTACCTCTCCCCTCTCTCTCCTCTCATTATGCCTGCTGATCACCCTACCTCTCCCCCCTCTCTCCTCTCATTATGCCTACTGATCACCCTACCTCACCCCCTCTCTCCTCATTATGCCTGCTGATCACCCTACCTCTCCCCCTCTCTCTCTCTCCTCTCATTATGCCTGCTGATCACCCTACCTCTCCCCCTCTCTCTCTCCTCTCATTATGCCTGCTGATCACCCTACCTCTCCCCCCTCTCTCTCCTCTCATTATGCCTGCTGATCACCCTACCTCTCCCCCTCTCTCTCTCTCATTATGCCTGCTGATCACCCTACCTCTCCCCTCTCTCTCCTCTCATTATGCCTGCTGATCACCCTACCTCTCCCCCTCTCTCTCCTCTCATTATGCCTGCTGATCACCCTACCTCTCCCCCTCTCTCTCCTCTCATTATGCCTACTGATCACCCTACCTCACCCCCTCTCTCTCCTCTCATTATGCCTGCTGATCACCCTACCTCTCCCCCCCTCTCTCTCTCCTCTCATTATGCCTGCTGATCACTCTACCTCTCCCCCTCTCTCTCTCCTCTCATTATGCCTGCTGATCACCCTACCTCTCCCCCCTCTCTCTCTCCTCTCATTATGCCTGCTGATCACTCTACCTCCCCCTCTCTCTCCTCTCATTATGCCTGCTGATCACCCTACCTATCCCCCCCCTCTCTCTCCTCTCATTATGCCTGCTGATCACTCTACCTCTCCCCCCTCTCTCTCTCCTCTCATTATGCCTGCTGATCACCCTACCTCTCCCCCTCTCTCTCCTCTCATTATGCCTGCTGATCACCCTACCTCACCCCCTCTCTCTCTCTCCTCTCATTATGCCTGCTGATCACTCTACCTCTCCCCCTCTCTCTCCTCTCATTATGCCTGCTGATCACTATACCTATCCCCCTCTCTCTCCTCTCATTATGCCTGCTGATCACTCTACCTCTCCCCCCTCTCTCTCCTCTCATTATGCCTGCTGATCACTCTACCTCTCCTCCTCTCTCTCTCCTCTCATTATGCCTGCTGATCACTCTACCTCTCCGACCTCTCTCTCTCCTCTCATTATGCCTGCTGATCACTCTACCTCACCCCCTCTCTCTCCTCTCATTATGCCTGCTGATCACCCTACCTCTCCCCTCTCTCTCTCTCCTCTCATTATGCCTGCTGATCACCCTACCTATCCCCTCTCTCTCTCTCCTCTCATTATGCCTGCTGATCACTCTACCTCTCCCCCTCTCTCCTCTCATTATGCCTGCTGATCACCCTACCTCTCCCCCTCTCTCTCCTCTCATTATGCCTGCTGATCACCCTACCTCTCCCCCTCTCTCCTCTCATTATGCCTGCTGATCACCCCTACCTATCCCCCCTCTCTCTCTCCTCTCATTATGCCTGCTGATCACCCTACCTCACCCCCTCTCTCTCCTCTCATTATGCCTGCTGATCACCCTACCTCTCCCCCTCTCTCTCCTCTCATTATGCCTACTGATCACCCTACCTATCCCCCTCTCTCTCTCTCCTCTCATTATGCCTGCTGATCACTCTACCTATCCCCTCTCTCCTCTCATTATGCCTACTGATCACCCTACCTCTCCCCCTCTCTCTCCTCTCATTATGCCTGCTGATCACCCTACCTCTCCCCCTCTCTCTCTCTCCTCTCATTATGCCTGCTGATCACTCTACCTCTCCCCCTCTCTCTCTCTCCTCTCATTATGCCTGCTGATCACCCTACCTCTCCCCCTCTCTCTCCTCTCATTATGCCTGCTGATCACCCTACCTCTCCCCTCTCTCTCCTCTCATTATGCCTGCTGATCACCCTACCTCTCCCCCTCTCTCTCCTCTCATTATGCCTGCTGATCACCCTACCTCTCCCCCTCTCTCTCCTCTCATTATGCCTGCTGATCACCCTACCTCTCCCCCCTCTCTCTCTCCTCTCATTATGTCTGCTGATCACCCTACCTCTCCCCCTCTCTCTCTCTCTCATTATGCCTGCTGATCACCCTACCTCTCCCCCTCTCTCTCCTCTCATTATGCCTGCTGATCACCCTACCTCTCCCCTCTCTCTCCTCTCATTATGCCTGCTGATCACCCTACCTCTCCCCCTCTCTCTCCTCTCATTATGCCTGCTGATCACCCTACCTCTCCCCTCTCTCTCCTCTCATTATGCCTGCTGATCACCCTACCTCTCCCCCCTCTCTCCTCTCATTATGCCTACTGATCACCCTACCTCACCCCCCTCTCTCTCCTCTCATTATGCCTGCTGATCACCCTACCTCTCCCCCCCTCTCTCTCTCATTATGCCTGCTGATCACTCTACCTCTCCCCCTCTCTCTCTCTCCTCTCATTATGCCTGCTGATCACCTACCTCTCCCCCCTCTCTCTCTCCTCTCATTATGCCTGCTGATCACTCTACCTCTCCCCCCTCTCTCTCCTCTCATTATGCCTGCTGATCACCCTACCTATCCCCCTCTCTCCTCTCATTATGCCTGCTGATCACTCTACCTCTCCCCCTCTCTCTCTCCTCTCATTATGCCTGCTGATCACCCTACCTCTCCCCCTCTCTCTCCTCTCATTATGCCTGCTGATCACCCTACCTCACCCCCTCTCTCTCCTCTCATTATGCCTGCTGATCACTCTACCTATCCCCTCTCTCTCCTCTCATTATGCCTGCTGATCACTCTACCTCTCCCCTCTCTCTCTCTCCTCTCATTATGCCTGCTGATCACCCTACCTCTCCCCCTCTCTCTCCTCTCATTATGCCCGCTGATCACCCTACCTCACCCCTCTCTCTCCTCTCATTATGCCTGCTGATCACCCTACCTCCCCCCCTCTCTCTCCTCTCATTATGCCTACTGATCACCCTACCTATCCCCCTCTCTCTCTCTCCTCTCATTATGCCTGCTGATCACTCTACCTATCCCCCTCTCTCCTCTCATTATGCCTACTGATCACCCCTACCTCTCCCCCTCTCTCTCCTCTCATTATGCCTACTGATCACCCTACCTCTCCCCCCTCTCTCTCTCCTCTCATTATGCCTGCTGATCACTCTACCTCTCCCCCTCTCTCTCTCTCCTCTCATTATACCTGCTGATCACCCTACCTCTCCCCCTCTCTCTCCTCTCATTATGCCTGCTGATCACCCTACCTCTCCCCCTCTCTCTCCTCTCATTATGCCTGCTGATCACCCCCCTACCTCTCCCCCTCTCTCCTCTCATTATGCCTACTGATCACCCTACCTCACCCCTCTCTCTCCTCTCATTATGCCTGCTGATCACCCTACCTCACCCCCTCTCTCTCTCTCCTCTCATTATGCCTGCTGATCACTCTACCTCTCCCCCTCTCTCCTCTCATTATGCCTGCTCACTATATCCCCCTCTCTCTCCTCTCATTATGCCTGCTGATCACTCTACCTCTCCCCCTCTCTCTCCTCTCATTATGCCTGCTGATCACTCTACCTCTCCTCCTCTCTCTCTCCTCTCATTATGCCTGCTGATCACTCTACCTCTCCCCCTCTCTCTCTCTCCTCTCATTATGCCTGCTGATCACTCTACCACCCCCCCCTCTCTCTCCTCTCATTATGCCTGCTGATCACCCTACCTCTCCCCTCTCTCTCTCTCCTCTCATTATGCCTGCTGATCACCCTACCTATCCCCCTCTCTCTCTCCTCTCATTATGCCTGCTGATCACTCTACCTCTCCCCCTCTCTCTCCTCTCATTATGCCTGCTGATCACCCTACCTCTCCCCCCTCTCTCCTCTCATTATGCCTGCTGATCACCTACCTCTCCCCCTCTCTCCTCTCATTATGCCTGCTGATCACCCTACCTCTCCCTCTCTCTCTCTCCTCTCATTATGCCTGCTGATCACCCTACCTCACCCCCTCTCTCTCCTCTCATTATGCCTGCTGATCACCCTACCTCTCCCCCTCTCTCTCCTCTCATTATGCCTACTGATCACCCTACCTATCCCCCTCTCTCTCTCCTCTCATTATGCCTGCTGATCACTCTACCTATCCCCCTCTCTCCTCTCATTATGCCTACTGATCACCCTACCTCTCCCCCTCTCTCTCCTCTCATTATGCCTACTGATCACCCCTACCTCTCCCCCTCTCTCTCTCTCCTCTCATTATGCCTGCTGATCACTCTACCTCTCCCCCTCTCTCTCTCTCCTCTCATTATACCTGCTGATCACCCTACCTCTCCCCCTCTCTCTCCTCTCATTATGCCTGCTGATCACCCTACCTCTCCCCCTCTCTCTCCTCTCATTATGCCTGCTGATCACCCTACCTCTCCCCCTCTCTCTCCTCTCATTATGCCCTGATCACCCTACCTCACCCCTCTCTCTCCTCTCATTATGCCTGCTGATCACCCTACCTCTCCCCTCTCTCTCCTCTCATTATGCCTACTGATCACCCTACCTCACCCCCTCTCTCTCCTCTCATTATGCCTGCTGATCACCCTACCTCTCCCCCTCTCTCTCTCTCTCCTCTCATTATGCCTGCTGATCACTCTACCTCTCCCCCTCTCTCTCTCTCCTCTCATTATGCCTGCTGATCACCCTACCTCTCCCCTCTCTCTCTCCTCTCATTATGCCTGCTGATCAGTCTACCTCTCCCCCCCTCTCTCTCCTCTCATTATGCCTGCTGATCACCCTACCTATCCCCTCTCTCTCCTCTCATTATGCCTGCTGATCACTCTACCTCTCCCCCTCTCTCTCTCTCCTCTCATTATGCCTGCTGATCACCCTACCTCTCCCCTCTCTCTCCTCTCATTATGCCTGCTGATCACCCTACCTCACCCCCCTCTCTCCTCTCATTATGCCTGCTGATCACTCTACCTATCCCCCTCTCTCTCCTCTCATTATGCCTGCTGATCACTCTACCTCTCCCCCCTCTCTCTCTCCTCTCATTATGCCTGCTGATCACCCTACCTCTCCCCCTCTCTCCTCTCATTATGCCCGCTGATCACCCTACCTCACCCCCTCTCTCTCCTCTCATTATGCCTGCTGATCACTCTACCTATCCCCCTCTCTCTCCTCTCATTATGCCTGCTGATCACTCTACCTCTCCCCTCTCTCTCTCTCCTCTCATTATGCCTGCTGATCACCCTACCTCTCCCCTCTCTCTCCTCTCATTATGCCTGCTGATCACTCTACCTATCCCCCTCTCTCTCCTCTCATTATGCCTGCTGATCACTCTACCTCTCTCCCCCCCTCTCTCTCCTCTCATTATGCCTGCTGATCACTCTACCTCTCCCCCTCTCTCTCCTCTCATTATGCCTGCTGATCCTCTACCTCTCCCCTCTCTCCTCTCATTATGCCTGCTGATCACCTCTCCCCCTCTCTCTCTCTCCTCTCATTATGCCTGCTGATCACTCTACCTCTCCCCCTCTCTCTCCTCTCATTATGCCTGCTGATCACTCTACCTCTCCCCTCTCTCTCCTCTCATTATGCCTGCTGATCACTCTACCTCTCCCCCCTCTCTCCTCTCATTATGCCTGCTGATCACCCTACCTCACCCCTCTCTCTCCTCTCATTATGCCTGCTGATCACCCTACCTATCCCCCTCTCTCTCTCTCCTCTCATTATGCCTGCTGATCACTCTACCTATCCCCCTCTCTCTCTCTCCTCTCATTATGCCTGCTGATCACTCTCTACCTCTCCCCTCTCTCTCCTCTCATTATGCCTGCTGATCACTCTACCTCTCCCCCTCTCTCTCTCTCCTCTCATTATGCCTGCTGATCACTCTACCTATCCCCCTCTCTCTCTCTCCTCTCATTATGCCTGCTGATCACCCTACCTCTCCCCCTCTCTCTCTCCTCTCATTATGCCTGCTGATCACCCTACCTCTCCCCTCTCTCTCCTCTCATTATGCCTGCTGATCACCCTACCTCTCCCCCTCTCTCTCCTCTCATTATGCCTGCTGATCACTCTACCTCTCCCCTCTCTCTCTCCTCTCATTATGCCTGCTGATCACTCTACCTCTCCCCCCCTCTCTCTCTCCTCTCATTATGCCTGCTGATCACCCCTACCTCTCCCCCTCTCTCTCTCTCCTCTCATTATGCCTGCTGATCACCCTACCTCTCCCCTCCCTCTCTCTCCTCTCATTATGCCTGCTGATCACCCCTACCTCACCCCTCTCTCTCCTCTCATTATGCCTGCTGATCACCCTACCTCTCCCCCTCTCTCTCCTCTCATTATGCCTGCTGATCACCCTACCTCTCCCCCTCCCTCTCTCTCCTCTCATTATGCCTGCTGATCACCCTACCTCTCCCCTCTCTCTCCTCTCATTATGCCTGCTGATCACCCTACCTCTCCCCCTCTCTCTCCTCTCATTATGCCTGCTGATCCCCCTCACCCCCTCTCTCTCCTCTCATTATGCCTGCTGATCACTCTACCTCTCCCCCTCTCTCTCCTCTCATTATGCCTGCTGATCACCCTACCTATCCCCCTCTCTCTCCTCTCATTATGCCTGCTGATCACCCTACCTATCCCCCTCTCTCTCTCTCTCATTATGCCTGCTGATCCTCTACCTCTCCCCCTCTCTCTCCTCTCATTATGCCTGCTGATCACCCTACCTCTCCCCCCCTCTCTCTCTCTCTCATTATGCCTGCTGATCACCCTACCTCTCCCCCCTCTCTCCTCTCATTATGCCTGCTGATCACTCTACCTCTCCCCCCTCTCTCTCCTCTCATTATGCCTGCTGATCACTCTACCTATCCCCCTCTCTCTCTCCTCTCATTATGCCTGCTGATCCTCTACCTATCCCCCTCTCTCTCCTCTCATTATGCCTGCTGATCACCCTACCTCTCCCCCCTCTCTCCTCTCATTATGCCTGCTGATCACCCTACCTCTCCCCCCTCTCTCTCTCCTCTCATTATGCCTGCTGATCACTCTACCTATCCCCCTCTCTCTCCTCTCATTATGCCTGCTGATCACCCCTACCTCTCCCCCCTCTCTCCTCTCATTATGCCTGCTGATCACTCTACCTCTCCCCCTCTCTCTCCTCTCATTATGCCTGCTGATCACCCTACCTCACCCTCTCTCTCCTCTCATTATGCCTGCTGATCACCCTACCTCACCCCTCTCTCTCCTCTCATTATGCCTGCTGATCACCCTACCTCACCCCCCTCTCTCTCCTCTCATTATGCCTGCTGATCACCCTACCTCTCCCCCTCTCTCTCCTCTCATTATGCCTGCTGATCACCCTACCTCACCCCCCTCTCTCTCTCCTCTCATTATGCCTGCTGATCACCCTACCTCACCCCCTCTCTCTCCTCTCATTATGCCTGCTGATCACTCTACCTCTCCCCTCTCTCTCCTCTCATTATGCCTGCTGATCACTATACCTATCCCCTCTCTCTCCTCTCATTATGCCTGCTGATCACTCTACCTCTCCCCCTCTCTCTCCTCTCATTATGCCTGCTGATCACTCTACCTCTCCTCCTCTCTCTCTCCTCTCATTATGCCTGCTGATCCTCTACCTCTCCCCCCCCTCTCTCTCCTCATTATGCCTGCTGATCACTCTACCTCACCCCCTCTCTCTCCTCTCATTATGCCTGCTGATCACCCTACCTCTCCCCCCTCTCTCTCTCCTCTCATTATGCCTGCTGATCACTCTACCTCTCCCCTCTCTCTCCTCTCATTATGCCTGCTGATCACCCTACCTCTCCCCCTCTCTCTCCTCTCATTATGCCTGCTGATCACCCTACCTCTCCCCTCTCTCCTCTCATTATGCCTGCTGATCACCCTACCTCTCCCCCTCTCTCTCTCTCCTCTCATTATGCCTGCTGATCACCCTACCTCTCCCCCCTCTCTCTCTCCTCTCATTATGCCTGCTGATCACCCCTACCTCACCCCTCTCTCTCCTCTCATTATGCCTGCTGATCACCCTACCTCTCCCCCTCTCTCTCCTCTCATTATGCCTACTGATCACCCTACCTATCCCCCTCTCTCTCTCTCCTCTCATTATGCCTGCTGATCACTCTACCTATCCCCCTCTCTCCTCTCATTATGCCTACTGATCACCCTACCTCTCCCCCCTCTCTCCTCTCATTATGCCTACTGATCACCCTACCTCTCCCCTCTCTCTCTCTCCTCTCATTATGCCTGCTGATCACTCTACCTCTCCCCCTCTCTCTCTCTCCTCTCATTATACCTGCTGATCACCCTACCTCTCCCCCTCTCTCTCCTCTCATTATGCCTGCTGATCACCCTACCTCTCCCCCTCTCTCTCCTCTCATTATGCCTGCTGATCACCCTACCTCTCCCCTCTCTCTCCTCTCATTATGCCTACTGATCACCCTACCTCACCCCTCTCTCTCCTCTCATTATGCCTGCTGATCACCCTACCTCTCCCCCTCTCTCTCTCTCCTCTCATTATGCCTGCTGATCACCCTACCTCTCCCCCTCTCTCTCTCTCCTCTCATTATGCCTGCTGATCACCCTACCTCTCCCCTCTCTCTCCTCTCATTATGCCTGCTGATCACCCTACCTCTCCCCTCTCTCTCCTCTCATTATGCCTGCTGATCACCCTACCTCTCCCCCTCTCTCTCCTCTCATTATGCCTGCTGATCACCCCTACCTCTCCCCTCTCTCTCCTCTCATTATGCCTGCTGATCACCTACCTCTCCCCCTCTCTCTCCTCTCATTATGCCTACTGATCACCCTACCTCACCCCCTCTCTCTCCTCTCATTATGCCTGCTGATCACCCTACCTCTCCCCCTCTCTCTCTCTCTCCTCTCATTATGCCTGCTGATCACTCTACCTCTCCCCTCTCTCTCTCCTCTTATTATGCCTGCTGATCACCCTACCTCTCCCCTCTCTCTCTCTCCTCTCATTATGCCTGCTGATCACTCTACCTCTCCCCCTCTCTCTCCTCTCATTATGCCTGCTGATCACTCTACCTCTCCCCCCTCTCTCTCTCCTCTCATTATGCCTGCTGATCACTCTACCTCTCCCCCTCTCTCTCTCTCCTCTCATTATGCCTGCTGATCACCCTACCTCACCCCCTCTCTCTCCTCTCATTATGCCTGCTGATCACCCTACCTCTCCCCCCTCTCTCCTCTCATTATGCCTGCTGATCACCCTACCTCACCCCCCTCTCTCCTCTCATTATGCCTGCTGATCACCCTACCTCTCCCCTCTCTCTCCTCTCATTATGCCTGCTGATCACCCTACCTCTCCCCTCTCTCTCTCTCCTCTCATCCAATTTGTAAGTCGCTCTGGATAAGAGCGTCTGCTAAATGACTTAAATGTAATGTAAATGTCATCATGCCTGCTGATCACCCTACCTCTCCCCCTCTCTCTCCTCTCATTATGCCTGCTGATCACCCTACCTCGACCCCTCTCTCCTCTCATTATGCCTACTGATCACCCTACCTCTCCCCCCTCTCCTCTCATTATGCCTGCTGATCACCCTACCTCTCCCCTCTCTCCTCTCATTATGCCTGCTGATCACCCTACCTCTCCCCCTCTCTCTCCTCTCATTATGCCTACTGATCACCCTACCTATCCCCCTCTCTCTCTCTCCTCTCATTATGCCTGCTGATCACTCTACCTCTCCCCTCTCTCTCTCTCCTCTCATTATGCCTGCTGATCACCCTACCTCTCCCCCTCTCTCTCTCCTCTCATTATGCCTACTGATCACCCTACCTCTCCCCTCTCTCTCTCTCCTCTCATTATGCCTGCTGATCACTCTACCTCTCCCCCTCTCTCTCTCCTCTCATTATGCCTGCTGATCACCCTACCTCTCCCCCTCTCTCCTTTCATTATGCCTGCTGATCACTCTACCTCTCCCCCCTCTCTCCTCTCATTATGCCTGCTGATCACCCTACCTCACCCCT
This sequence comes from Oncorhynchus keta, assembly GCF_023373465.1. Classification (NCBI taxonomy): domain Eukaryota; kingdom Metazoa; phylum Chordata; class Actinopteri; order Salmoniformes; family Salmonidae; genus Oncorhynchus; species Oncorhynchus keta. The sequence continues at coordinate 10,840,437 of NC_068447.1, forward strand.
CTCTCTCCTCTCATTATGCCTGCTGATCACCCTACCTCTCCCCCTCTCTCCTCTCATTATGCCTGCTGATCACCCTACCTCACCCCCTCTCTCTCCTCTCATTATGCCTGCTGATCACCCTACCTCTCCCCCTCTCTCTCTCTCCTCTCATTATGCCTGCTGATCACCCTACCTCTCCCCTCTCTCTCCTCTCATTATGCCTGCTGATCACCCTACCTCTCCCCATCTCTCTCCTCTCATTATGCCTGCTGATCACCCTACCTCACCCCCTCTCTCTCCTCTCATTATGCCTGCTGATCACCCTACCTCTCCCCCTCTCTCTCCTCTCATTATGCCTGCTGATCACCCTACCTCTCCCCCTCTCTCTCTCTCCTCTCATCATGCCTGCTGATCACCCTACCTCTCCCCTCTCTCCTCTCATTATGCCTGCTGATCACCCTACCTCTCCCCTCTCTCCTCTCATTATGCCTACTGATCACCCTACCTCTCCCCCTCTCTCCTCTCATTATGCCTGCTGATCACCCTACCTCTCCCCCTCTCTCCTCTCATTATGCCTACTGATCACCCTACCTCTCCCCCTCTCTCCTCTCATTATGCCTGCTGATCACCCTACCTCTCCCCTCTCTCTCCTCTCATTATGCCTGCTGATCACCCTACCTCTCCCCCTCTCTCCTCTCATTATGCCTGCTGATCACCCTACCTCTCCCCCTCTCTCCTCTCATTATGCCTGCTGATCACTCTACCTCTCCCCCTCTCTCTCCTCTCATTATGCCTGCTGATCACCCTACCTCACCCCCTCTCTCTCCTCTCATTATGCCTGCTGATCACCCTACCTCTCCCCCTCTCTCTCCTCTCATTATGCCTGCTGATCACCCTACCTCACCCCCTCTCTCTCCTCTCATTATGCCTGCTGATCACCCTACCTCTCCCCCTCTCTCTCTCTCCTCTCATTATGCCTGCTGATCACCCTACCTCTCCCCCTCTCTCTCCTCTCATTATGCCTGCTGATCACCCTACCTCTCCCCCTCTCTCTCCTCTCATTATGCCTGCTGATCACCCTACCTCACCCCCTCTCTCTCCTCTCATTATGCCTGCTGATCACCCTACCTCTCCCCCTCTCTCTCCTCTCATTATGCCTGCTGATCACCCTACCTCTCCCCCTCTCTCTCTCTCCTCTCATCATGCCTGCTGATCACCCTACCTCTCCCCCTCTCTCCTCTCATTATGCCTGCTGATCACCCTACCTCTCCCCCTCTCTCCTCTCATTATGCCTACTGATCACCCTACCTCTCCCCCTCTCTCCTCTCATTATGCCTGCTGATCACCCTACCTCTCCCCCTCTCTCCTCTCATTATGCCTGCTGATCACTCTACCTCTCCCCTCTCTCTCTCCTCTCATTATGCCTGCTGATCACCCTACCTCTCCCCCTCTCTCTCCTCTCATTATGCCTGCTGATCACCCTACCTCCCCCCCTCTCTCTCCTCTCATTATGCCTGCTGATCACCCTACCTCCCCCCCTCTCTCTCTCTCCTCTCATTATGCCTGCTGATCACCCTACCTCTCCCTTTCTACCTCCCCAATCAGGTCTGTCTCTCTCAATCCATCACTGATTGTCTCCCCAGACTATGTACCTTGATCACTAGACAGACTTTGTACCTTGATCACTAGACAGACTGTGTGCCTTGAACACTAGACAGACTGTGTACCTTGAACACTAGACAGACTGTGTACCTTCAGACCCATATCTTATAATTGGCCTTCACCCAACATTGCGATGAATTTCAACCTGAGCTTTGACAGCATGTTTATTAGGTCGTATTGAAAGATCAAAACAACTGTCTTGACAGACTTTATTTAGGTTTTGTTTATTATCACTAAATCAAATACAGAATTATTTTCTGTTGAAGCACAAACACTGTCAGACGAATGAGTGGTGATTGGCTGCTTCTCCCTAATGTTCTGTCTGGCCGGGCTGATCCCAGATCTGTGCCATCCCTGGCTCCTGCCATCTTGTGTCAGCTCTCAGCACAATGCTGAGACATCCATAGTTCTCACCAACGAAGCCTGCCTGCGCGCGCGCGCGTGTGTGTGTGTGTGTGTGTGTGTGTGTGTGTGTGTGTGTGTGTGTGTGTGTGTGTGTGTGTGTGTGTGTGTGTGTGTGTGTGTGTGTGTGTGACCTCACTGTCTTCTTCATGCTTGAATGTAATAGCTTGTTTTGTTGGTTTAAAACAGTATGTGATGTCATGTCCTGCCTCGTCCACAGAGTCAGTACCTGTTTGTGTGTCGTTTGTTTTCCTCTCAGGCTGGCTGTCACTGCAGAGTGATAGAGAGACACGGAGAAAGACGAGAGGAGGAGAGAGGAGTCTGCCTCCATGTCTGCTCCTGTCCCTTCCAGTCGGAGATCTGCGTCTGGCTCACGCAGGTACAGCACTGCAGACACAACTACCTACCTACCTATCTAAAACTCATACTCTCTCTGTCTGTCGTCATTTCTCTAAATCTTTCTCCTTTCACTTTCTTTTTAGATTAACTTAACTCTTATGTAGTCAACCTCTCAGTCAACCTTCCTCAATCAACCCCCTCAGTCAACCTCTCAGTCAACCCCCTAGGTCAACCTCTGTCAACCTTCTCAGTCAACCTCTTATTCAACATCTTAGTCAATCTATTAGTCAACCTTCCTCAGTCAACCTCTTAGTCAACCTCTTAGTCAACCTCTTAGTCAACCCCCTCAGTCAACCCCCTCAGTCAACCCTCTCAGTCAACCTCTTAGTCAACCTTCCTCAGTCAACCTTCCTCAGTCAACCCCTCAGTCAACCCCTCAGTCAACCCCTCAGTCAACCCCTCAGTCAACCCCTCAGTCAACCCCTCAGTCAACCCCTTAGTCAACCCCTTAGTCAACCCCTTAGTCAACCCCTTAGTCAACCCCTTAGTCAACCCCTTAGTCAACCCCTTAGTCAACCTCTTGGTCAACCTCTTGGTCAACCCCTTAGTCAACCTCTTGGCCAACCTCTTGGTCAAACCCTTAGTTAACCTCTTAGCCAACCTCTTAGTTAACCCCTCTCTCTCTTGCATCTCTGTTGTTCTCCATACCTCCTATTTTGTCATCTTATTATCACCCACAAGAAATAGTCAGTGGTGAAGATAATGGTTCTGTCCCACCCAGGGACCATTTCTAATGATGGGGAGTCTCCTTGGATAGTAAATGTTGTGTGTGAACTAGAGGTCGACCGATTATGATTTTCCAACGCCAATACCGATTATTGGAGGACCAAAAAAGCTCGGCCAATTTTTTTTTGTTTTGTTTGTTTTTAATAATGACAATTACAACAATACTGAATTAACACTTATTTTAACTTAATATAAATCATCAATAAAATCAATTTAGCCTCAAATAAATAATGAAACGTGTTCAATTTGGTTTAAATAATGCAAAAACAAAGTGTTGGACAAGAAAGTAATGTGTGCCATGTAAAAAAGCTAACATGAGAACATATGAAAGTTGGTGGTTCCTTTTAACATTGGGGTGGCAGCGTAGCCTAGTGGTTAGAGCGTTGGACTAGTAACCAGAAGGTTGAGAGTTCAAACCCCCGAGCTGACAAGGTACAAATCTGTCGTTCTGCCCCTGAACAGGCAGCTAACCCACTGTTCCTAGGCCGTCATTGAAAATAAGAATATGTTCTCTGAGTTGCCTGGTTAAATAAAGGTAAAAAAAAAAAAATTAAAACATGATTGAGACTTCAATATTCCAAGGTAAGAGGTTTTAGGTTGTAGTTAATATAGTAAAAGCCGCTAAAATAACTACTCCAAATCTAAAAGCGAGTGATGTTTGAAACAGTGTTAGCGCACAGCTAACTAGCTAGCCATTTCACATTGGTTACACCAGCTTGAAGGCATTGAAGAGCTAGCGAAGAGCTGCTGGCAAAACGCACAAAAGTGCTGTTTGAATGAATGATTACGGGCCTGCTGCTGCTCAGACTGCTCTATCAAATCAGACTTAATTATAACAAATTCTGGCAGAAATACGAGCCTTTGGTCATTAATTTGATTGAATCGGGAAACTATAATTTCGAAAACAAAACGTTTATTATTTCAGTGAAATACGGAACCGTTCGGTATTTTATCTAGCGGGTGGCATCCCTAAGTCTAAATATTCTTGTTACATTGCACAACCGTCAATGTATGTCATAATTACATAAAATTCTGGCAATGAGCCAGGCAGCCCAAACGTGCAATGAACGCAAGAGAAATGACACAATTTCACCTGGTTAATATTGCCTGCTAAACTGGATCAGTAGTTATAACTAGTGATTATGATTGATTGTTTTTTTATAAGATAAGTTTAATGCTAGCTAGCAATTTACCTTGGCTTCTACTACATTCGCGTAACAGGCAGGCTACTCGTGGAGTGCAATGTTTAGAGCCTTGGACCAGTTAACTGTGCGGTTGCAAGATTGGAACCCCTGAGCTGACAAGGTGAAAATCTGTCGTTCTGCCCCTGAACAAGGCAGTTAACCCACAGTTCCTAGGCAGTCATTGAAAATAAGAATGTGTTCTTAACTGACTTGCCTAGTTAAATAAAAGGTATACAAAAAAAACATTTAAAAAAATAAATAATAATATTCGGAAATCGGCGCCCAAAAATACAGATTTCCGATTGTTATGAAGACTTGAAATCTGCCCTAATTAATCGGCCATTCCGATTAATCGGTCGACCTCTAGTGTGAACGTGTGTTTGTCTATACTGCTACAGTACAGGGGCTCATAATCTCCTGAGAGAGCTGAGGCTCAGCGTTTGCTTCTGTCCCATCAGCTGCTGAGCTCCATAAATGGTTACAGGCCAATGCTTCTCTCTCTCTCTCTCTCTCTCTCTCTCTCTCTCTCTCTCTCTCTTTCTTTCTCTCTCTCTCTCTCTCTCTCTCTCTCTCTCTCTCTCTCTCTCTCTCTCTCTCTCTCTCTCTCTCTCTCTCTCTCTCTCTCTCTCTCGTTCTCTCTCTCTCTTCCGTTCCTCTCTCTCTTCCGTTCCTCTCTCTCTCTTCCGTTCCCCTCTCTCTCTCTCTCTCTCTCTTCCGTTCTCTTCTCTCTCTCTCTCTCTCTCTCTTCCGTTCCTCTCTCTCTCTCTCTCTCTCTCTTCCGTTCCCTCTCTCTCTCTCTCTCTCTCTCCGTTCTCTCTCTCTCTCTCTCTCTCTCTCTCTCTCTTCCGTTCTCCCTCTCTCTCTCTCTCTCTCTCTCTCTCTCTCTCTCTCTCTCTCTCTCTCTCTTCCGTTCCCTCCCTCTCTCTCGCTCTCTCTCTCTTTTCCGTTCCCTCCCTCTTCCGTTCCCTCCCCTCTCTCTCTCTCTCTTTTTCTCACTATCTCTCTCTCTCACTGTCTCTCTCTCTGTCTATCGATCCCTCTCTCTCTGTGTCTCTCTCTCTCTCTCTGTCTCTCTATCTCTGTTTGTCCCTCTGTCTCTCTCTCTCTCTCTCTCGGTCCCTCCCTCACTCTGCAGTCATGATTGTGTCAGTGCTTGAGAGATTTGCTTTTCTCTCTTTTTATCTGACAGTGATTGGACATTGTAATTGTTTTGTTAGCTTAAGTGAATGTGGTGGTGCATAGAGTTTCTATAAATGGGGTGAATAACTGGTCAGTAGTTCATTTATTCAACATAAGTGTTACTGTCCTGTCACCTTGCACTCCATGTCTTCACGTTGATATTTCACCTAAATGAATAACTAATGTGCAATGTCCTAGCTACAGAGCAGCGGTGGCATGAAATCTGTCTCTTGTCTCTCTTCCCAGATTCAACCCTCTGACTCCTCTGCAGCCCAAACGCCGCTTGCAGCAAATGCTGTCGTCGTCCTCCTCGCCCGTACCCGTACCGCTACCCACGCGCCCTGCGTGAGACACAATTCTGTTATACTGTCCCAGAGAGCATGCTCTGTAGCTGTAGCTGCAGAACCACTAGAATGTACTGTACATGGAGAGGAGGAGATGTGCTGTAGTCATAGCTGATTGATCTCCTGATATTCACTGATAAACCCTCAGATGCACTAAACAGATTGTGTGGTACACTGACATCGCCAATATTATAGCCAATAGCTTGATGAGGTGATTGACAACAGTAAATGTATTGTACAGCTGTGGTTAAAGTGACAGTGCTGGACAATCTCAAACCATCTTCAAACAGGACCACAGTTAGTTACTGTATGTTAGTTATAATAGCATTGTCTCTGTCCACATTCTCGTCTCACTTCTTGCAACCATTCTGTATAGGAGTATTCTGCACACAGCCTTGTCTTATACCACCCGGCCTTCTCTTATACCACCCGGCCTTCACTTGTACCTCCACGGCCTTCTCTTATAGCACCATGGCCTTGTCTTATACGATCCAGCCTTCTCTTATACCACCCGGCCTTCGCTTATAGCACCCGGCCTTCTCTTATACCACCCGGCCTTCTCTTATAGCACCCGGCCTTCTCTTATAGCACCCGGCCTTCTCTTATACCACCCGGCCTTCTCTTATACCACCCGGCCTTCTCTTATAGCACCCGGCCTTCTCTTATACCACCCAGCCTTCTCTTATACCACCCGGCCTTCTCTTATAGCACCCGGCCTTCTCTTATACCACACAGCCTTCTCTTATACCACCCGTCCTTCTCTCATACCACCCAGCCTTCTCTTATACCACCCGGCCTTCACTTGTACCTCCACGGCCTTCTCTTATACCACCCGTCCTTCTCTTATACCACCCAGCCTTCTCTTATACCACCCGGCCTTCTCTTATACCACCCGGCCTTCTCTTATACCACCCGGCCTTCTCTTATAGCACCCGGCCTTCTCTTATACCACCCGGCCTTCTCTTATACCACCCGGCCTTCTCTTATAGCACCCGGCCTTCTCTTATACCACCCAGCCTTCTCTTATACCACCCGGCCTTCTCTTATAGCACCCGGCCTTCTCTTATACCACACAGCCTTCTCTTATACCACCCGTCCTTCTCTTATACCACCCAGCCTTCTCTTATACCACCCGGCCTTCACTTGTACCTCCACGGCCTTCTCTTATAGCACCCGTCCTTCTCTTATACCACACAGCCTTCTCTTATACCACCCGTCCTTCTCTTATACCACCCAGCCTTCTCTTATACCACCCGGCCTTCTCTTATAGCACCCGGCTTTCTCTTATAGCACCCGGCCTTCTCTTATAGCACCCGGCCTACTCTTATACCACACAGTCTTCTCTTATACCACCCAGCCTACTCTTATACCACACAGTCTTCTCTTATACCACCCGGCCTTCTCTTGTACCTCCACGGCCTTCTCTTATAGCACCCGGCCTTCTCTTATACCACCCAGCCTTCTCTTATAGCACCCGGCCTTCTCTTATACCACACAGCCTTCTCTTATACCACCCGGCCTTCTCTTATAGCACCCAGCCTTCTCTTATACCACACAGCCTTCTCTTATACCACCCGTCCTTCTCTTATACCACCCAGCCTTCTCTTATACCACCCAGCCTTCTCTTATAGCACCCGGCCTACTCTTATACCACACAGTCTTCTCTTATACCACCCAGCCTTCTCTTATAGCACCCGGCCTTCTCTTATGCCACACAGCCTTCTCTTATGCCACACAGCCTTCTCTTATAGCACCCGTCCTTCTCTTATACCACACAGCCTTCTCTTATACCACCCAGCCTTCTCTTATACCACCCGGCCTTCTCTTATACCACCCGGTCTTCTCTTATAGCACCCGGCCTTCTCTTATACCACACAGTCTTCTCTTATACCACCCAGCCTTCTCTTATACCTCCCAGCCTTCTCTTATAGCACCCAGCCTTCTCTTATACCACCCGTCTCAGTCACCAGATCTCAACCCAATTGAACACTTATGGAAGATTCTGGAACCACCACCATCAACAAAACACCAAATTATGGGAATTTCTCCTGGAAGAATGGTGTCTCATCTCTCCAATAGAGTTCCAGACACTTGTAGAATCTATGCCGAGGTGCACTGAAGCTGTTCTGGCTGGTGGTGACCCAACGACCCCATTAAGACACTATGTTGGTGTTTCCTTGATTTTGGCAGTTACCTGTACATGAATATAATTTCAACAGAAGTTAATACTTCAAATGTTTTGGGGAGATTTTATTTATTTAATTTTTTAAAACTCTGATGACTTTTTAGTTAGTCGTTTTTGCTGTGTGTGTTTTTTTTTTCTTACGGGTTATGTGAGGTAAGAATTTCCCCAGATATTACAAGCATATTTTTGGTGTGACTTTGGGATGAGAATCATGCAGCCTAGGGATATTTTCAGCTCTGATGCAACTGCAAAAATAAAAGGCTCACCTTTCATGCTGAGGGGGGGGGGGGCAGGTAAGAACAGAGTGAGAAGTGGACCAGACATATGTTCACCATGTCAGCATGTCTTAATCATGGTTTGATTATCATTAATCATGGTTTAATCATGTTTTCGTTAAGGAGAATAATGTTGAGGTGAAGTCCTCTTCAGATGCCCTGTCAGCCTATAGCAGACCTCGACTGGGCAAGTTCATCATTAGTACTTGTTTCTCTGCCTTTGATCTTTCTCATAAAATAACAAAGTTGATGTTTGTACATTTAACCAGTGTGAAGGGATCTCCCAGGCCTAAAGAATACATTATAATGAGCCAGTTTTAAAGGAGCGGTAATACTTGAATCCACTATTAACCAGTGTGAAGGGATCTCCCAAGCCTAAAGAATACATTATAGTGAGCCAGTTTTAAAGGAGCGGTAATACTTGAATCCACTATTAACCAGTGTGAAGGGATCTCCCAGGCCTAAAGAATACATTATAATGAGCCAGTTTTAAAGGAGCGGTAATACTTGAATCCACTATTAACCAGTGTGAAGGGATCTCCCAGGCCTAAAGAATACATTATAATGAGCCAGTTTTAAAGGAGCGGTAATACTTGAATCCACTATTAACCAGTGTGAAGGGATCTCCCAGGCCTAAAGAATACATTATAGTGAGCCAGTTTTAAAGGAGCGGTAATACTTGAATCCACTATTAACCAGTGTGAAGGGATCTCCCAAGCCTAAAGAATACATTATAATGAGCCAGTTTTAAAGGAGCGGTAATACTTGAATCCACTATTAACCAGTGTGAAGGGATCTCCCAGGCCTAAAGAATACATTATAGTGAGCCAGTTTTAAAGGAGCGGTAATACTTGAATCCACTATTAACCAGTGTGAAGGGATCTCCCAAGCCTAAAGAATACATTATAGTGAGCCAGTTTTAAAGGAGCGGTAATACTTGAATCCACTATTAACCAGTGTGAAGGGATCTCCCAGGCCTAAAGAATACATTATAATGAGCCAGTTTTAAACGAGCGGTAATACTTGAATCCACTATTAACCAGTGCTTCTGCTCTGAACAACCCAGGCCACAGTCTTTAATGACTGTAAAGATTGTCCCTATCAGACTATAGATGTTCCCTTTACATATCCCATGATGCCCATGGTCGACGTGTTTGGCCAACACAGGACATAAGTCCTATTGATGTTGGTCACTTGGTTCTAGCCTGCATCTCAGTCTCACAGACACCACTATCAACACCACCTCACCGTATCAGCCTGTTGTCTTTGGTCAGGTTTGACTACTGCAGGTTTATAGAGCTAGACTACATTCCAATGGAGACAGGCTTTATGGTTTCAATGCGCCCAACGGATCGAGGATATCTCACTACCAAGTCTCCGGTGCAGCACTGTCGGTCAGCACAACTCTCCCTCTCTATATATATACACCTCTCTCTCTCTATATATATACACCTCCCTCTCTCTCTCTATATATATACACCTCCCTCTCTATATATATATACACCTCCCTCTCTCTATATATATACACCTCCCTCTCTCTTTCTATATATATACACCTCCCTCTCTATATATATATACACCTCCCTCTCTCTATATATATACACCTCTCTCTCTCTATATATATACACCTCTCTCTCTCTATATATATACACCTCCCTCTCTATATATATATATATATATATATATATATACACCTCTCTCTTTCTATATATATACACCTCTCTCCCTCTCTTTATATATATATATATACACCTCTCTCTCTCTCTCTCTCTTTATATATACCTCTCTCCCTCTCTTTATATATACACCTCCCTCTCTATATATATACACCTCTCTCTCTATATATATATACACCTCTCTCTCTATATATATATATATATTCTAAAACCATCACACGCAAGCTGATCTGTTGTTGGCTGGATTATAACCTTTCACCTTTGTCATTTATTGAAAGTCGATGACATTGTTGACGTCCTACTTTGTTTTTGCTTTCATCCATTCAGAAAGTCAAATGTAATTTAATGGTCTGTGTTGCAGAACATAATGTAATGTAATGGTCTGTGTTGCAGAACATAATGTAATGTAATGGTCTGTGTTGCAGAACATAATGTAATGGTCTGTGTTGCAGAACATAATGTAATGTAATGGTCTGTGTTGCAGAACATAATGTAATTTAATGGTCTGTGTTGCAGAACATAATGTAATTTAATGGTCTGTGTTGCAGAACATAATGTAATGTAATGGTCTGTGTTGCAGAACATAATGTAATGTAATGGTCTGTGTTGCAGAACATAATGTAATTTAATGGTCTGTGTTGCAGAACATAATGTAATGTAATGGTCTGTGTTGCAGAACATAATGTAATGTAATGGTCTGTGTTGCAGAACATAATGTAATGTAATGGTCTGTGTTGCAGAACATAATGTAATGTAATGGTCTGTGTTGCAGAACATAATGTAATTTAATGGTCTGTGTTGCAGAACATAATGTAATGTAATGGTCTGTGTTGCAGAACATAATGTAATTTAATGGTCTGTGTTGCAGAACATAATGTAATGTAATGGTCTGTGTTGCAGAACATAATGTAATGTAATGGTCTGTGTTGCAGAACATAATGTAATGTAATGGTCTGTGTTGCAGAACATAATGTACAGTTGAAGTCCGAGGTTATCATACACTTATGTTGGAGTCATTAAAACTAGTTTTTCAACCACTCCACAAATTTCTTGTTAACAAACTATAGTTTTGGCACGTCGGTTAGGACATTTACTTTGTGCATGGCACATGTAATTTTTCCAACAATTGTTTACAGAAAGATTATTTCAATTATAATTCACTGTATCACAATTCCAGTGGGTCAGAAGTTTATATACACAAAGTTGACTGTGCCTTTAAACACCTTTGAAAATTCCAGAAAATTATGTTGAAGCTTCTGATAGGCTAATTGACATCATTTGAGTCAATTGGAGGTGTACCTGTGGATGTATTTCAAGGCCTACCATCAAACTCAGTGCCTCTTTGCTTGACATCATGGGAAAATCAAAAGAAATCAGCCAAGACCTCAGAAAAAACATTGTAGACCTCCACAAGTCTGGTTCATCCTTGGGAGCAATTTCCAAACGCCTGAAGGTACCACGTTCATCTGTACAAACAATAGTACGCAAGTATAAACACCATGGAACCACGTAGCCGTCATACCGCGCAGGAAGGAAACGCGTCCTATATCGATATAACCTGAAAGGCCGCTCAGCAAGGAAGAAGCAACTTCTCCAAAACCGCCATAAAAAAGCCAGACTACGGTTTGCAACTGCACACGGGGACAAAGATTGTACTTTTTGGAGAAATGTCCTCTGGTCTGATGAAACAAAAATATCACTGTTTGACCATAATGACCATCGTTATGTTTGGAGGAAAAAGGGTGAAGCTTGCAAGCTGAAGAACACCATCCCAACCGTGAAGCACAGGGGTTGCAGCATCATGTTGTGGGGGTGCTTTGCTGCACGAAAGACTCATTCACTTCACAAAATGAATGACATCAGGAGGAAGGAAACTTATGTGGATATATTGAAGCAACATCTCAAGACATCAGTCAGGAAGTGAAAGCTTGGTCGGAAATGGGTCTTCCAAATGGGTCTTCCAAATGGGTCTTCCAAATGGGTCTTCCAAATGGGTCTTCCAAATGGGTCTTCCAAATGGGTCTTCCAAATGGGTCTTCCAAATGGGTCTTCCAAATGGGTCTTCCAAATGGGTCTTCCAAATGGGTCTTCCAAATGGGTCTTCCAAATGGGTCTTCCAAATGGGTCTTCCAAATGGGTCTTCCAAATGGGTCTTCCAAATGGGTCTTCCAAATGGGTCTTCCAAATGGGTCTTCCAAATGGGTCTTCCAAATGGGTCTTCCACATGGACAATGACCCCAAGCATACTTCCAAAGTTCTGGCAAAATGGTTTAAGGACAACTAAGCCAATGTACTGGATTGGCAATCACAAAGCCTCAACCTCAATCCTATAGAAAATTTGTGAGCAGAACTGAAAAAGTGTGCGCGAGCAAGGATCCTACAAACCTGACTCAGTTACACCAGCTCTGTCAGGAGGAATGGGCCAAAATTCACCCAATTTATTATTATTGGAAGCTTGTGGAAGGCTACCCGGAACGGTTGACCCAAGTTTAAATTGTTTAAGGCAATGCTACCAAATACTAATTGAGTGTATGTAAATTTCTGACCCACTGGGATGTGATGAAAGAAATAAAAGCTGAAATAAATCATTCTCTCTACTATTATTCTGACATTTCACATTCTTAAAATAATGTGGTGATCCTAAATGACCTAAGACAGGGATTTTTTATTATGATTAAATATCAGGAATTGCGACAAACTTGAGTTTAAATGTATTTGGCTAAGGTGTATGTAACCTTCTGACTTCAACTGTATGTCCTCCTCCATGATGGCCTTTTATGTCAAGTTCTGTCTCGTGGTGTTTTTGTTTTTGCATGATTACTGTTGGTTTAAGCGGATCATTGGTGTCTGTGTTGTATGATGTAGTAACGATGTCCCTCTCACTCTGGAACAGACGGACAGCTGCCCCAGTCCGCAACAGAGATCCCCATGGCAACGCCTCTCTCAGCAGCAGCAGCACTAACTCTGGCTCCTGCAAGGGCAGTGACTGCAGCCCCACCAAGGGGTAAGATTCAAAATGGCCTCCGCGTCCATCTTTAAGACAGGGCTCGATGCCCCTGATCGGTCAGCGTTACAACGACCTATGCAGCGGTTACTGTGAATCCAGCCTCCGCAAACGCAGGAACGTGGCCTTTGGTGCGGCTGGTAGCCTAGTAGTTAGAGGGCCAGTAACCGAAAGGTTGCTAGATCGAATCCCCGAGCTGACAAGGTAAAAATCTGCCGTTCTGCTCCTGAACAAGACAGTTAACCCACTGTTCCTAGGCCGTCATTGTAAATAAGAATTTGTTCTTAACCGACTTGCCTAGTTAAATAAAAAAACGTGCTGTACAGCGAATCTTCAGTGATACGTATTGAATGGAGCCCTAAGCCAAGGTAGTTATGCCTCATGTTGGTATCGTGCTGCTACATGGGAGAATGAGTGCCGAGTGAAAAGTAGCCTATGATCATGTTGTTATTTTGAACGATGAGGACATGTTATTCTAAGGCCTTTATAACTTGTTATAAGAATGTATTGACCTTTAAAAGCTCTAATCCTTGGTGAAATGGTCCGTTCTGGGATATTACAACAACAAAGACGTTACAACTCTCTGACATCATCATCACAGGCATCATAGAACAGCAGAATGTGTACTGCCCTTTATCATGGATTTACCCAACTCTCCCCGCTGACATCATCATCACAGGCATCATAGAACAGCAGAATGTGTACTGCCCTTTATCATGGATTTACCCAACTCTCCCCGCTGACATCATCATCACAGGCATCATAGAACAGCAGAATGTGTACTGCCCTTTATCATGGATTTACCCAACGCTGCCTGCAGGCTTACTACAGGAGGTAATGGGTTCTATACCTGTCCTCTCTGTCTCTGTCTCTGTCTCTGTCTCTGTCCCCCAAGGCGTCATATGAAGGCATACACCTCGTGTAAAGATAACCATGGCATCCGCCCCCCTCCCCCAGAGCAGTACCTCACACCCCTGCAGCAGAAAGAGGTGTGTATCAGACACCTGCGGGCCCGCCTCAAGGAAACCGTCGACAGGCTGCAGGACAGGTGAGACGCAGGGACACACACTGAAATATACATTTTCCCAGAGTAACCAGGGGCTCATTAAACTGGTTCTCTTTCTGAACGCGCATTAGTTACATTTAGATTTGAGCATTTTATGTTTTGGAAATGTTATGGTCTTTGAAGTTGTAATCAGTCAACTGCTACCCCATTTCCATCAAATGACCATAATAATGATTTAATTTTGTAATTATGTTGATATATAAATGTTTCAACATTTTTGCCAAATACATTAATTTGACAATTGCCCCCACATTCTCTCTCTCTCTCTCTCTGTCTCTCTCTCTCTGTCTCTCTCTCTCTCTGTCTCTCTGTCTCTCTCTCTCTCTCTCTCTCTCTCTCTCTCTCTCTCTCTCTCTCTCTCTCTCTCTCTCTCTCTCTCTCTCTCTCTCTCTCTCTGTCTCTCTCTCTCTCTCTCTCTCTGTCTCTCTCTGTCTCTCTCTCTCTCTCTCTCTCTCTCTCTCTCTCTCTCTGTCTCTGTCTCTCTCTCTATGTCTCTCTGTCTCTCTCTCTCTCTCTCTCTTTCTCTCTTTCTCTCTCTCTCTCTCTGTCTCTCTCTCTATGTCTCTCTCTCTCTCTCTCTCTCTCTATGTCTCTGTCTCTCTCTATGTCTCTCTGTCTCTCTCTGTCTCTCTCTCTCTCTCTGTCTCTCTGTCTCTCTCTCTCTCTCTCACACACACAACCATCCTTGTTTACTCTCTGCATGTCTGTCTCAGGGACTCTGAGATCGATGAGTTGAGGACCCAGTTGTCTCGTATGCAGGAGGACTGGGTTGAAGAGGAGTGTCACCGCGTGGAGGCCCAGCTGGCTCTGAAGGAGGCACGCAGGGAGATCCAGCAGCTCAAGGAAGTGGTGGACGTGGTGCGCACCAACCTCAGCTCCAGCGACTCCACGGACACCGGCGTCCAGAAATACTTCCAGGACATCAACGTCCAGAACCACAAGCTGGAGACCCTGCTGCTCAGCATGGAGCTGGCTCAGAATGGGGTGGCCAAGGAGCAGGAGGCTGCTGCTGCAGCACGAGGAGCGGCAGGGTGGGCTGGGAGGCCTGGGACTGCGGGGTCATGGCCTGGAAGTAGTCCCGCTGCATCAGGGACTGGATGGGGTGGTTCCAAGAGTCTGTGTGGGTCTTGTGACGGCTCCCCCGCCCGCTCTCTGCCCCGTAGCTTCACCTACACCAAGCTGAGCGACCATGCGCTGACGGATAAGAACGGGAACAGCGTTTTAGGGGAGGAGAACCATGACAGTGGCTTTGTGTGCTGTGGGGAGAGTCACAGTGCAGCCAGCACTCATAGTCACAGTCGCAGTGCAGCCAGCAGTCACAGGGCAGATCTGCTTCTGGAGGCAGCCTTCCTGTCTGAGGAGACAGCCTCTCTGCTCAGCACCTACTCCCTCCTGCCACACTTCTCCACCTACGACAAGCTGTGCCCCGGGAAAGACAGGGTGGCGCCCCTTCGCTGTGCCATGGGTGGGGCAGGCAGCGCCAGCCACCCCTGTCTGTCCCAGCACCTTTACCTGCACCACCCCAGGGAGCAGGCCGTCCAGACAGAGAGCTGCCACGTCCCCGGGGGGGTGGGCTACGCCTCTGACCTGGACACCATTGCAGAGCGCACATTCCGCTCTCAGGCCTGCAGCCCCACCTCCACCTGGGTCTCAGACGAGGGAGACGACCTGGACTCGGTTACCCCAACAACCCTCACAGCTACAACAGAGCCCGGTCCTGTCCCTCCGTTACCCAGCTCTTCCTGCCTCTCAGTTGATATGCCCTCCCTCTCAGTGGAGGAGGATGGGGAGGCGGTGGGGGAGTTGGAGAGGCAGACAGCGGTAGTGGGGGAGAGTGCCGGGGTGATGGTAGAGGCAGGCAAGCAGGAGGAGGATGGGCGATTGGTACAATTGTGTGAGCAGGAGGAGGTAAAGGGGTTAGATGTAGATAGTCAGAGGGAGGAAGTGGAGGTGAGGAATCAGGGAGAGTTGGAGGAGGTGTGGTCGGTGGAGGAGGTGAGGTCAGGGGAGGTGAGGTCAGTGGAGGTGGAGGAGGTGGAGGAGGTGAGGTCAGTAGAGGTGGAGGAGGTGAGGTCAGGGGAGGTGGAGGAGGTGAGGTCAGTAGAGGTGGAGGAGGTGAGGTCAGGGGAGGTGGAGGAGGTGAGGTCAGTAGAGGTGGAGGAGGTGAGGTCAGGGGAGGTGGAGGAGGTGAGGTCAGGGGAGGTGGAGGAGGTGAGGTCAGGGGAGGTGGAGGAGGTGAGGTCAGTGGAGGAGGAGGAGGTGAGCTCAGTAGAGGTGGAGGAGGTGAGATCAGTGGAGGAACGGCCCCACACTTCCCAGCCCAGGAGAAGTTTGTTACAGCAGGAGGAGATCGCTGGGGTGACGGTGGTAGAGGTTGATGATGATGAAGATCAGGCTCAGGGAGCAGAAGGGGGAGAAGAGGAGTCTACCTCGTCTGGGTCTGGACCAGCAGTGAAGAGCTACTGGAGCCGCCACTTCCTGGTTGACCTGCTGGCGGTGGCGGTACCCGTGGTGCCCACGGTGGCATGGCTGTGCCGGGGGCCGCGGGGCGATGCCCTGCCCATTTACCACTTCGGCTCCCTGCTACGTGGCTGCTGCACCGTGGCCCTCAGCTCCCTGCGCAGGGCTGGGGGTGTTAGGCACTACCCCGCAGGCACAGGTGGGGGAGCCATGGGAGGCACAGAGATCTGAGACGGGCCCCATGACACCCTGGGAGCTGCACACACACAACCCTGCCCTCTCTGGTCCTGGGTCGTCCTCCACCTGATGTACTGGGTAAAGGAATGAGTGGAGGAATGATTCTGAAGACAGGACAGCCTCCTAGCAAACCGTATAACTCTCTCCTTTGAGCCTTGCTCCTGGTGACCTCTTCCACCTCCTCTGCTGGACTGAGAAGAGACACAGGGATGTGTTGAAGTGACACTGAATGGTAGAACTGAATGATTGAATGGACACTGAATGACCTGAGGGTGTGATTGATGCTGATTGTAACTCCTCTCTCTGGTGTGCAGGGAGACTGAACGGTCTGTCAGTCTCTGTGAGTCTCTTCATTGGTCCAGTTCAATTTTGACTCGTGGTGTGTAAGTATATGTGCACACAAGGTGTGTGTGAGTGTGTTGCGTGTGTGTTCTTCTCTGTTGTGTCGATGTGTAGCCAAAGCACCTGGATGTCTGAAGGCAATCACAGCCATAGCTGTGCAGTAGTTGGTCTGCTCATTTTGGAGTGAATGATGGGACATATGGCCTTTCCCCCCTGAAGGTACCAGGCAGGCTGCTGCTGTACATTTCTGCTTCCTGTCACTGGTGTCCTAGATTAACAATCACTCTTGTAGCATTCAGTCCATGTCCACGGTCCAAGAGTTAGTCACTCCAGACCCATGAACCGGAAACATCTCAAGAAGGAATCATTTATAGAGATAAAAGAATTCAAACAAAGTTTATTGTTCTGTTAAAAATAGGGGGAAGTGTTATGGACTTGGTGTGAGGATTGTCACGGTAATCTGTTGTTATTTGTAATCTGTTGTTATTTGAATGTTTGCATTGAAATCAAATTATGACTTGAGTTGGCAGGATTTTAGTGTCTTGTTATTTTGGGCTGGAATGAATGTAAAGTCGTTGAGATGTAATATAACTGAAAGGATGAGCAAGCAGACGCTGTACTTAAGTCTTTGCTAGGGACTAATGAGCTAACTGATGTCCTATAAGATTGTGATGCAACCAGCAAGAACAGTCCTTTGAGTTGAAGTTCAGAGAGGAAACAGGAACAGATCTGGTCATTCCTTTACATTCACTTCCTTTCCATCCGCCATTTTGTTCTGCACTATTATTCACTTTATGAAGTTGAGCAATTCCCTTTTCCCCAGTTGCTTGAAGTCAAGTTTGTGTTTCCAAAGTCTAATACGTCTATGGTTTCCATGGTAACAAAATTGGTAGTTACAGTGTTGTCTCATCGCTGCAACTCCCGTACCGACTCAGAAGGGGCGAAGGTTGAGAGCCGTGTGTCCTCGGAAACACAACCCAACCGAGCCACACTGCTTCTTGACACCATGCCCACTTAACCCGGACTTAACCCAATGTATCAGCGTGCGCCGCACCCGACCCACCACAGGAGTCGCTAGTGCGCGATGGGACAAGGACATCCCTGCCGGCCAAACCCTCACCTAACCCAGGCCAATTGTAAGCCGCCCCGTGGGTCTCCCGGGTCGCGAACCCAGAATCTCTAGCCTTAGACCACTGCGCCACACCTTATGTCTGCAGTTTTGCTTCAGAGTTGTTGTTGTTGTGTGCAATATCATTTTGATATTCCATAACTATTCAATACCTGTATTATGGAATACGTTTCCAAAGCTAAAGTGAAATAACCAAGAAACAGTGAATTTGAATTTAGATTGTAGCATAGTTGAAGATCCTTTGCCTTCCATGACTTTCCATGACTTTCTTTCTTGTACACAATAGTGTTTTACTGCTTTCTGTAAGGTGCTGGATGTGTGTTTGTGTTGTTGCTCTGTAATTCCTGTTTGTTTTCTTCTGCTTGACAATCCCTCCTCTGCGTGGTTTTATTTATTTAACCTCTTCACTACGACCTCAGGCACTTATGACTAGTAAAATCACAAGCAACAATGACAAAATAGATTGTCTGGTGAATGGATGAACTGCTTGAAGGCCTCTTCACACACGTTTCACTGTTGTCGTGTGCTTTCCACAGCCCCTGTTGGGATTTGGAATATGACTCGATATTCTGTGTTGCTATAATTTCTCCCCCTTCATGTATCATTACCTATGAATGCCCCCCCCGTCATTTGTGAGGCCTGCTCGGTAAAGGCCTCTAAATGTTTCAGTAAAAGCCATAGGTGTTTGAGAATATCTCTAGCAGAATCCCTATCATGAAAGTATAGTGTGAGTGATAATCATATCGATATGCGTTTTATAGACTGACTCAGCTGAAGTCTCCCCGACAGAACATGACGTGCAGGGCCAACCTCACTCAGGCTGGGTTATTGATAGATCGCGAGTTCCTGCCCGACCGAGACTAGGATGCGCTGGCGTTGTGTGCCACGTCATCACACTGTGCAGTCTTGGCATCAGATTGCTACATCATATGATGTGGTTAGCTGATATTATGTTATAGACCTATCCAGACATTGTAAGATCTGGCATTCATCTGCAATGTAGTCGGGCGGGAACTCAATTATTTTATACATTTCTTGAGCAATTCACTGGTGTTTTTAAAAGGAAAAAAATCCCCTCGTAAATGTATATTTTGTTATTTGTTTTCATTAGTCCACTGTTGATACGGTTCCAAAATGTTTTGCATGTCAGCAGTCAAGTTTACAAGATATTGGACTTTCAAGAAGCAATGTGTCACAGTAATGTCTCTCAGTAATGTGGCATGTGACATATTGCTTCTTGAAAGTCCAATGTCTTGTAAACTTGACTGCTCACATGTAAAACATTTTGGGACCGTATCAACAGTGGACTAATAAAATATATATATACATTTTGAGGGGATTTTTTCTCTCACTTAACAGTAAAACACCAGCCCTGCACAAAATAAGCTTAATGAACTGTATTGTTTGTGTCTGGGGTATTCCGTTAATTAAAAGGCTTTTATAGGTAATGCTTATGTTAGAATCACAGTCTGCTAATTGCTTGTTATTGCCCAACAGCTTTGTATTTTTCTGGGTTTTGAAGCATCGTGTGATTTCTGATGTTCTGGCGTTGCCAGCATAGCACTTTAACAAGCCCAGTTCTTTCCATGTACACCGTTCCACCCGCTGCTCTGAAGCGTCATTTCATTTGGTAATGCACTGTCTATGATGTTAAGTGTCATCTGTCCTGTGACTTCTTTTATTTGGGAATAATTCCCAGCCTCCAGTATACCTGTTTTTGTGTGAAAAGCTTTTAGCATCAACACAGACGATCAGGCTTTTATTGGTGGCTCGGAAATAACGTCCCAAATCACATTTGGAGTCATCGGAGCTTGCATTAGTACCTAGTTCATGTAGTGTCATCGCTATATATAGCACTAAACACTGTCAAAATGTTTTAGAATTTTTTTTATTTTTTTATTGTTGTGACATTGCTAAAGGGGTAGACTAGTATTTTGCTTTGGAAACTAAAGAATATTCTTTTTTTAAACAGTTTGTCCTACTGTGTTACTGTATCCTACATCCATTTCACTCATCTTATTTCACAATAGGATTGAAAGATATATTACCTCAGAAATTGTCTGTGTTTCATTACGTTCACTCCAAGTAGACCTGGTGCACTTTAGTGTTAAGTCTGAGACTGGCCGGGTCATTAGCATTGGAAGAGTGCGGCTACAGTCAGATCTGAGATTGTGTGTTTCTCTTGAGATATACAGCACAATCTTTGGGGGAAATCATTTGAAGTTCTCCTTATTGTAGAGCTATTGTATTGAATGTGCACTCTTATTTTCTTTCTTTAATTGTCCAATTATTTGTTCTATGTGTAATGGGATCTATACCCAAGATGGTTGAGTTCTATAATATCTGTACCTGAAAAGGTATTTTCCCTCCTTAAATGCCTTGTATGGGGATAAAACAGCAATCAATATTAATAGCTGTAGCTAGTTAGATCAATTATCTTTAATGGCAATAGTAGCGACATCACTGTTCTTCATTACAGATCCATTTTCACTCCCACCATACTGAATAAAAACCAAATTACTATATTAAAACAGCATGGAGAACAACTGACAGTCGTCTCTTTTTTCATCCCTTTCTCTGTTCAGTTACACACCCAGTTTTCACCTAAATGGAGGTCATTTAAAATAGCTGTGGAAAGGGAATGTTTCCTCAGACACATTGGTGCACGCTGGCTTCTGACGACCAGCTGTAGTGTTTCCTCAGACACCTTGGTGCAGCTGGCTTGACGACCAGCTGTAGTGTTTCCTCAGACACCTTGGTGCAGCTGGCTTGACGACCAGCTGTAGTGTTTCCTCAGACACCTTGGTGCAGCTGGCTTGACGACCAGCTGTAGTGTTTCCTCAGACACCTTGGTGCAGCTGGCTTGACGACCAGCTGTAGTGTTTCCTCAGACACCTTGGTGCAGCTGGCTTGACGACCAGCTGTAGTGTTTCCTCAGACACCTTGGTGCAGCTGGCTTCTGACGACCAGCTGTAGTGTTTCCTCAGACACCTTGGTGCACGCTGGCTTCTGACGACCAGCTGTACAGTGTTTCCTCAGACACATTGGTGCAGCTGGCTTCTGGGTTAAACTAGCAGTGGGTCAAGAAGCAGTGCGGCTTGGTGGGTTTGTGTTTCAGAGGACGCAAGGCTCTCGACCCCCCTCCTCCCCCCTTATGGGAGTTGCAGCGATGGGTCAAGTGGATAACTACCAATTGAGAAGAACAATAATAGAATCCAAAGTGTCTAGCTACTTCCTCCTCCAGGCAGGAAATGGGTACACATTTAGTTGACATGTCGAAGGATATATCTTCTGTGAACAAAGGGGAGGGGACACTGATATAGCAGAATTTAAAATATGAAAATTATTATTTATTTGTTTTTACATTAATTATGAAGGGTTGTGTTAAATGCATTCAGTTGTACAACTGACTAGGTGTCCCCCTTCCCCCTTTACATTCATATAGAAACATTTAGATTCTAGCATTTACAGAATGATGGCTGTGTGTTGTTTATTAAAGATGTAAAAATGCAATACAAAACACACTTCCAAACAAGAACAACATTCTAATATTAAAAAGAAACTCACCGATCAGGGCCCAGATTCACAAAACCTTAAGAAGAGATTTCTTAACTGACATTTTTTTCTTCCCTTAACTATAGACCTATGAAGAGATTTAAGCAAAGTTGCTATTCCTCAAAAAGGTTACTGGAAATGTTAATGCTTTTGTTTCTTTAAGTTTTTGCGTGAGAAATGTTTTGTGATTCTGAGCCCAGGTCACGTTTTCTGTCTTGCCGTGCACATCAATCAACAAGTAGAGGGAATGATTGATTGAACCCCTACATAACGTACATATTAATAACTTCTGTTTCGTGATTACTTTGTGCAAACAAATCCATTCCCAGTTAATTTTGACTCGACTTGGATCAATACAAAAAAAAAACATTTTAATGGTTACAGGAAAGTGCACTTAGTGGGTCCGCCCTGCGTAATGTCCCAGCTGCATAGGGGAACAGGCTTATGATCAACAACCATGGAGATCATTGGCTTTTACAGCATTTTGACACAAAAGGTGAAAGGTCACGAGCCAATTAACCATTTCCTTGCTCTTTATGAGGACGCTCTGGACTCATGATAGTGCGCATGGCTTTAAAACAAAAAAGGTGTCCTCAATGCAATGCCACAAACATAATTATAAGAAAACAATACTGGACTACAAGAGTTATGTAAAAATAGACAAAGGGGATAGAAGTAGAAAAGGAACTGCATCGAATAACAATATTTGAGCCATCGGAGAAAAAAAAGAAGGTATATTTAGATTATGCTACGATGAAAGACGAAGGCGGTGACTGTGATACAAGACGTTTTTCAGTACAGAGAGCGAGTTGACCCTATTGGCTGTTTGGGGGCCCAATGGGAACTCTGGAGATTGTAGGCATCCTGTAGGAGACGTGGTCACGTTCCGGCCTTCACACCTCTGGCACAGAGTGGTCCATGGCTGACCGCATCAGACCACTGGACATTCTAAAAAGACAAACACAATCTATTAATCCAAATGATCATAAGTATTCCACCAACCTGAGACCTTATAACGCGATTCCTTAAAACTCCTAACTGCTTACCTCTTGACCATGTGTTCGTAGATGAACTTGGGCATGATGGTGATGGTCATGGCTGTAGGAGAGGTGGTCAGGATGTCCTTGATCTGAGCATCCTGCACATCAACAAACAGTATTAACATATACTGAGTGGCCAGTTTATTAGGTACACCACTCTGTTCACGAAACAGCAGAAACAGCTCGATAATGAGAGAGGTCGAAAGAAAATGGCAAGAAATGTGCAAGCTAACAGGCGGGCCACAAATCCCGGAAACACACACACACAACTCGTCGATCCTCGTCACGGATTGGCTATTGCAGCTTATATCCACACGGGTTCCACTCCTATCAGCTAAAACAAGAAGCGGGTCCAGTGGGCGTTCACCAACACTGGACAACTGAGGAGTGGAAAAACACTGCCTGGTCCAACGAATCACAGTTCCTGTCGCGTCATGCTGAGTCAGGATTTGGTGTAAACAGCGTGAGTCCATGGCCCCATCCTGCCTTGGTGTCAACGGTACAGGCGGGTGGCAGTGGTGTACTGATGTGGGGAATGTTTTCCTGGCACACGTCGATAACAACCGAGCAACGATTGAACGCCACAGTGAATCTGAACGTTGTTGCCGACCAAACCCAATAAGAGAGTCTTTGGGATGAGATGGAATGGGCTGTTGGCAGCATGAATGTGCCACCGTCCAATCTACAGCAACTGCATGATGCCATTGTGTCAGCATAGAGCAAGATCCCTGTGGAACGTTTAAGACACCTTGAAGAATCCATGCCCTGAAGAATTCAGGCTGTTCTGGAGTCAAAGCGGGGGTCAGACCCGGTAATAGACTTAATAAACTGGCCACTGATGTACATTCAACTTTGGGACACTGATTCATCGTCAGGGAGAAGTCACCATCAACATTTGAAGTCAAAGCTCACCTTGAGGCCGATAACATTCTGTCCGTTGATCTCACAGATGTAGTGGGACGTCAGCAGGCCGTTGCGAGCGGCCGAACCATCCTTGACCAGCGAGGTGATGTTGCCCGACTTGAAGATGAACCCAACGTGGCCTGAGCTGTCTTTGTGCATGGTGACAGTACGCTGGAACGGCCTGAAGTCAGAACACAAACACAAAAGACTCATGAGGTAGTTAATACTCAAGACGACCACTTAGTAGTAGTACAGTCCAAATCCTCCATTGTTCTTCATCGTGTCCTTTGCCTTTTCTAAAAATATCATACTGACCAAACAACCTCTGATTAATAGTAAAACACCACAACATGTAGTGTTGTGATATGACCAGCAGGAGGAGCCAGAGCTGTAGTGTTTGTCAGGTTCACAGAGCAACTAAGAACATTTTTACTCTCCACTTACTCAAACATTCCCTCTTAATGGCCAGACATATTGATGAACATCAACACCTCATGACATAATCCAAGGAACTACACCAAACTAATCAGACCGGACTACACTGCGGCCCTGCGTCGTCTGGGGTAGGGGAGGGTTTGGCCGGGGTAGGGGAGGGTTTGGCCGGGGTAGGGGAGGGTTTGGCCGGGGAAGGGAAGGGTTTGTCTGGGGTAGGGGAGGGTTTGGCCGGGGTAGGGAAGGGTTTGGACGGGGTAGGGAAGGGTTTGGACGGGGTAGGGAAGGGTTTGTCTGGGGTAGGGAAGGGTTTGTCTGGGGTAGGGAAGGGTTTGTCTGGGGTAGGGAAGGGTTTGTCTGGGGTAGGGAAGGGTTTGTCTGGGGTGGGGGAGGGTTTGTCTGGGGTGGGGGAGGGTTTGGCGGGGTGGGGGAGGGTTTGGCCGGGGTAGGGGAGGGTTTGGCCGGGGTAGGGAAGGGTTTGGCCGGGGTAGGGAAGGGTTTGTCTGGGGTAGGGAAGGGTTTGTCTGGGGTAGGGAAGGGTTTGTCTGGGGTAGGGAAGGGTTTGTCTGGGGTAGGGAATTTGTTCTTAAACTGACTTGCCTCGTTAAAAAAAGGTTAAATAAATAAAATAGTATCTGCATGAAATAACGGTGGTCGTCACCTCCTTACCTGTCCCGGACAATGAGCTCGATGCGGGTCTCCGCAGCAACCTTCAGGGCTTTGTGGGCCTTGTCCAGGCTCCAGCCAGCACAGTTCTGCCCGTTGATCTGGAGGACCTGGTCCCCGAAGCGCAGGCCCCCCAGGGCGGCCGGGGAGTTGGCCTGAACCAGCTGGATAAACACACCCTGAGGAGACGGATGGATAACTGTAATCTGTAGTCTGGTTTGAGGACAGATTGGTCGTAAAACTACAGATTACGGTTATCAGACTACGGATTAGGGATATGATAATGACTCACATTGTCGATGGCTCTTAGCCTCAGGCCGACCTTCCTATCCTGGTCCTTACAGAGGATGATCTCACGCAGGCCGGGACGGATCTCTGCCCTCTTGATGCCCACGTCTGACCCCGTCACGGGACACACCATGCCACGGATTCCCATGCCAGAGGTCACCGCCACTTGCTGTGGAGAGAGGGAGGTGACATTAAGATAAAAGGACGGAGATTGGAAAATAGATGGTAGTGGAACTTTTACCATTAATAAGCAGTTGGAGATGGAACTTTTACCATCAATAAGCAGTTGGAGATGGAACTTTTACCATCAATAAGCAGTTGGAGATGGAACTTTTACCATCAATAAGCAGTTGGAGATGGAACTTTTACCATCAATAAGCAGTTGGAGATGGAACTTTTACCATCAATAAGCAGTTGGAGGTGGAACTTTTACCATCAATAAGCAGTTGGAGATGGAACTTTTACCATCAATAAGCAGTTGGAGATGGAACTTTTACCATCAATAAGCAGTTGGAGGTGGAACTTTTACCATCAATAAGCAGTTGGAGGTGGAACTTTTACCATCAATAAGCAGTTGGAGATGGAACTTTTACCATCAATAAGCAGTTGGAGATGGAACTTTTACCATCAATAAGCAGTTGGAGATGGAACTTTTACCATCAATAAGCAGTTGGAGATGGAACTTTTACCATCAATAAGCAGTTGGAGATGGAACTTTTACCATCAATAAGCAGTTGGAGATGGAACTTTTACCATCAATAAGCAGTTGGAGATGGAACTTTTACCATCAATAAGCAGTTGGAGATGGAACTTTTACCATCAATAAGCAGTTGGAGGTGGAACTTTTACCATCAATAAGCAGTTGGAGATGGAACTTTTACCATCAATAAGCAGTTGGAGGTGGAACTTTTAACATCAATATGTGGGAGATTGACTGTACCATTTCCAGGTTAACCAGTATAATTTTCACTTGCTAAACCTCCCCCCAAAGATCTTATAGAAAATAGACTTGCTTTTAGTTCTCACTCCTATGTTATAAGACGGACTCGGACTGTAAATTTGCCAGATTCTAGAATTGTTATTTTTTGTGTTCTAAAGTGAGTGAGAGAAGTAATGTCAGTGGACATGATACAAGGCAGTATGAGAGATCACCCACACACTCCCACTAGCCTACACACTAAAGAGGAGCAGGGGCCTCCCAGACACTCCCACTAGCCTACTCACTAAAGAGGAGCAGAGGCCTCCCAGACACTCCCACTAGCCTACTCACTAAAGAGGAGCAGAGACCTCCCAGACACTCCCACTAGCCTACTCACTAAAGAGGGGCAGAGGCCTCCCAGACACTCCCACTAGCCTACTCACTAAAGAGGAGCAGAGGCCTCCCAGACACTCCCACTAGCCTACACACTAAAGAGGAGCAGAGGCCTCCCAGACACCTCCACTAGCCTACACACTAAAGAGGAGCAGAGGCCTCCCAGACACTCCCACTAGCCTACTCACTAAATAGGAGCAGAGGCCTCCCAGACACTCCCACTAGCCTACACACTAAAGAGGAGCAGAGACCTCCCAGACACTCCCACTAGCCTACTCACTAAAGAGGAGCAGAGGCCTCCCAGACACTCCCACTAGCCTACTCACTAAAGAGGGGCAGAGGCCTCCCAGACACTCCCACTAGCCTACTCACTAAAGAGGAGCAGAGACCTCCCAGACACTCCCACTAGCCTACACACTAAAGAGGAGCAGAGGCCTCCCAGACACTCCCACTAGCCTACACACTAAAGAGGAGCAGAGGCCTCCCAGACACCTCCACTAGCCTACACACTAAAGAGGAGCAGAGGCCTCCCAGACACTCCCACTAGCCTACACACTAAAGAGGAGCAGAGGCCTCCCAGACACTCCCACTAGCCTACACACTAAAGAGGAGCAGAGGCCTCCCAGACAGTCCAGGCTGTTGAGGAGTCCGTCAGTGCTGCTCTGGGAACACAGTGCTATGCTACACTGCACTCTGGTTTCTTTTTTTCTTTCTTTTCCCATGGTATCCAAATTGGTAGTTACAGTCTTGTCTCATCGCTGCAACTCCCGTACGGACTCGGGAGAGGCAAAGGTCGAGAGCCATGCGTCCTCCGAAACACAACCCACCCAAGCCGCACTGCTTCTTGACACAATGTCCGATTAACTCGGAAGCAAGCCGCACCAATGTGTCGGAGGAAACACCGTACACCTGGCGACCGTGTCAATGTGCACTGCGCCATGCCCGCCACAGGAGTCGCTAGTGCCTGATGGGACAAGAACATCAATGCCAGCCAAACCCTCCCCTAGCCCGGACGACGCTGGGCCAATTGTGCTCCGCCCCATGGGTCTCCCGGTCGCGGCTGGTTGCGACAGAGCCTGGACTTGGGACCCAGGATCTCTAGTGGCACAGCTAGCACTGTGATGCAGTGCCTTAGACCACGGCACCACTCGGGAGGCCTGTATTCCGGTTTCTAAAGAGCCTGCTAGGAGTCCGTAGGACCGGGACGACACCAGTATCGCAACACGAGTTAGTATCGTGGCAAGGAAACAAAACACAAAGCGGATTTAACTTCTTTAAGAACACAACCCTAATGTTGGAAACATGATGTCATCCAGAGTCACATGTATTTATTTCACAGGTTATAGAACACAATATTTGACATACAGCAGGTTTTTAAAGGACCAAAGAGTTTTGTTAGCTTTGTGTTTTCATTTTTGCCATGAAAAAGAAAATTCCAATACAGATACTGGTATCGTCCCGACACTATGAGTCCACTACTGAGAGCTCATGTAAAACCACTGTCCCTCCTGCCCCACCCTAAAACCTAGGCTACATGTCTCATTCATGTACAACTCTGACAAACCAAATCAAGCTCAAGTATCTCTCGTTGAACCCTGTGGTTTGAATGTGATCTCTCTCGTTGAACCCTGTGGTTTGAATGTGATCTCTCTCGTTGAACCCTGTGGTTTGAATGTGATCTCTCTCGTTGAACCCTGTTATCCAGGGCCGTGCAGTCTTCTCCAAAGACCTACAGGATGTGTTGTGTACTGGTGTTAGCTGGCCTGATGGCACTGGGGTCTGCTCTGCTGACGTCTGAGCATCACACAGAGGAAATATCACCCAGTAAAAATAGACCTTACATAATATGACATTCAGGCATCTTATCCCTCACTCAGCCAATGAGGAGGAAGTACCGCTGAAATGAGGTCACAACTGACATCCTTCATTACAGACACATAGGGACACCATCTGACATACATCAGCAACAAGAAGTAGGCCCTAAATCCTCCACACGCACAACTTACATTGTCTGCCACCGAGGCCATGTTCCTCTGCACCTCATCACTGTCGAGGCTCAGGCCCATGTACTCTCCCAGCTCCTCCAGGTTAGGGTACAGGGCTAGGAGATAACAACACACAGTTAATATATATTTTTTAAATCACATGTTATTTGTCACACGTACCTAGTACAAAGCAGGTGTAGACCTTACAGTGAAATGCTTACTTCCAAGCCCTTAACCAACAAGGGGGGAAAAAAAGTGTTAAGAAAGTATTTACTAAAATAAACTGAAGTTTAAAAAAAAAATCATAATTAAAGAGCAATAACAGTAACGAGGCTTCATACAGGGGGTACCGGTACAGAGTCAACGTGCAGGGGCACCGGTTAGTCGAGGTAATATGTACATGTAGGTAGAGGTAAAGTGACTATGCATGGGTAACAAACAGAGAAGCAACCGTGTAAAAATGGGGGTGGGGGCAATGCAAATAGTCCAGGTGGCCATTTGATTAGCTGTTCAGGAGTCTTATGGCTTGGGGATAGGAGCTGTTTAGAAGCTTTTTGGACTAGTACCGCTTGCCGTGTGGTAGCAGAGAGAACAGTCTATAACTAGGGTGGCTGGAGTCTCAACTTTTTGGGGCCTTTCTCTGACACCGCCTGGTATAGAGGTGCTGGACGGCGGGAAGCTTGCCCCAGAGATGTACTGGGCCGTACGAACTACCCTCTGTAGTGCCTTGCGGTCGGAGGCCGAGCAGTTGCCAAACTAGGTGGTGATGAAACCATGCTCTCGATGGTGCAGCAGTATAACTTTTTGAGGATCTGAGGACCCATGCCAAATCTTCTCCTGAAGGGGAATAGGCTTTGTTGTGCCCTCTTCACAATTGTCATGGTGTGTTTGGACCATGAAAGTTTGTTGGACACCAAGGAACTTGAAGCTCTCAACCTGCTCCACTACAGCCCCTTAATGATGGTGTTGGAGTCGTGCTTGACCATGCAGTCATGGGTGAACAGGGAGCACAGGAGGGGACTGAGCATGCACCCCTGAGGGGCCCCCGTGTTGAAGATCAGCGTGGCAGATGTGTTATTACCTACTCTTACCTGGGGGTGCCCCGTCAGGAAGTCCAGGATCCAGTTGCAAAGGGAGGCGTTTAGTCCCTGGGTGCTTAGCTCATCACTAAGCTAAGGACCCTGTAGTTCACGGTCCTCTGTAGCTCGGTTGGTAGAGCATGGTCCTCTGTAGTTCAGTTACTCAGTACCTTGTTGAAGCACCTTTGGCAGCGAATACAGCCTTGAGTCTTCTTGGGTATGATGCTAAAAGCTTGGCACACCTGTATTTGGGGAGTTTCTCCCATTCTTCTCTGCAGATCATCTCAAGCTCTGTCTGGTTGGATAGGGAGCGTTGCTGCACAGCTATTCACAGGTCTCTCCAGAGACGTTCGATCTGGTTCAAGTCCGGGTTCTGGCTGGAACACTCAAGGACATTCAGAGACTTGTCCCGAAGCCACTTCTCTGTTGTCTTGGCTTTGTGCTTAAGAGTTGTTTCTTCTGCTGGAAGGTGAAGAGGTCCTGAGCGGTCGGAGGTCCTGAGGTCCTGAGCGGTCTGGAGCAGGGTTTTCATCAAAGATCTCTGTACTTTGCTCTATTCATCTTTACCTGGATCCTGACTAGTCTACCAGTCTCCCTGCCACTGAACAACATCCCCACAGCATGACGCTGCCGCCACCATGCTTCACTAGTCTCCCAGTCCCTGCCGCTGAACAACATCCCCACAGCATGACGCTGCTGCAACCATGCTTCAGTAGTCTACCAGTCTCCCTGCCGCTGAACAACATCCCCACAGCATGATGCTGCCGCCACCATGCTTCACCGTAGGGATGGTGCCAGGTTTCCTCCAGACGTGATGCTTGGCATTCAGGCCAAAGAGTTCAATCTTGGTTTCATCAGACCAGAGAATCTTGTTTCTCATGGTCTGAGAGTACTTTAGGTGCCTTTTGGCAAACTCCAAGCGGGCTGTCATGTGCCTTTTACTGAGGAGTAGCTTCCGCCTGGCAACTCTACCATAAAGGCTTGATTGGTGAAGTGCTGCAGAGATGGTTGTCCTTCTGGAATGTTCTCCCATCTCCAAAGAGGAACTCTGGAGCTCTTTCAAAGTGACCATTGGGTTCTTAGTCACCTCCCTGACCAAGGACCTTCTCCCCCGATTGCTCAGTTTGGCAGGGCGGCCAGCTCTAGGAGTCTTGGTGGTTCCAAACTTCTTCCTTTTAAGAATGATGCCGTCCACTGTCCTTGGGAGACCTTCAATGCTGCAGACATTTTGTTGTTGTTCTGTGCCTCGATACAATCCTGTCTCGGAGGTCTACGGACAACTCCTTCCACCTCATGGCTTGGTTTTTGCTCCGACATGCAACCTTTCCAAATCATGTCTAATCAATTGAATTTACCACAGGTGTACCCCAATCAAGTTGTAGAAACATCTAGAATGATCAATGGAAACAGGATGCACCGGAGCTCAATTTCGAGTCTCATGGGCAAAGGGTCGGAATACTTACGTAAATAAAATATTTCTGTTTTTTATTTTTAATAAAAATATGTTTTTGCTTTGTCATTATAGATTGAAGAAATCGTTTTTGTGGAAAAAGGGAAAAGGTCTGAATACTTTCCAAATCCACTGTAAATCCCAAGTCTGTCTTTTACTGCGTCTTTGATATTTCACATGGACGACATTAAAGGTTAACAGTCGACGTGGACGACTTTACTAAAGGTTTACGGTCAACATTACTAAAGGTTTACGGTCGACATTACTAAAGGTTTATGGTCGACATTACTAAAGGTTTACGGTCGACATTACTAAAGGTTTGCGGTCAACATTACTCAAGGTTTACGATCGACGTGGACGACTTTACTAAAGGTTTACGGTCGGCGTTACTAAAGGTTTACGGTCGGCGTTACTAAAGGTTTACGGTCAACGTTACTAAAGGTTTACGGTCAACGTTACTAAAGGTTTACGGTCGACGTTACTAAAGGTTTACGGTCGACGTTACTAAAGGTTTACGGTCGACGTTACTAAAGGTTTACGGTCGACATTACTAAAGGTTTACGGTCGACATTACTAAAGGTTTACGGTCGACATTACTAAAGGTTTACGGTCGACGTTACTAAAGGTTTACGGTCGACGTTACTAAAGGTTTACGGTCGACGTTACTAAAGGTTTACGGTCCACGTGGACAACTTTACTAAAGGTTTACGGTCGACGTGGACAACTTTACTAAAGGTTTACGGTCGGCGTTACTAAAGGTTTACGGTCGACGTGGACGACTTTACTAAAGGTTTACGGTCGGCGTTACTAAAGGTTTACGGTCAACGTTACTAAAGGTTTACAGTCAACGTTACTAAAGGTTTACGGTCGACGTTACTAAAGGTTTACGGTCGACGTTACTAAAGGTTTACGGTCCACGTGGACAACTTTACTAAAGGTTTACGGTCGACGTGGACAACTTTACTAAAGGTTTACGGTCGGCGTTACTAAAGGTTTACGGTCGACGTTACTAAAGGTTTACGGTCGACGTTACTAAAGGTTTACGGTCGACGTTACTAAAGGTTTACGGTCGACATTACTAAAGGTTTACGGTCGACATTTCTAAAGGTTTACAGTCGACATTATTAAAGGTTTACGGTCAACATTAAAGGTTTACGGTCGACGTTACTAAAGGTTTACGGTCGACGTTACTAAAGGTTTACGGTCGACATTACTAAAGGTTTGCGGTCAACATTACTAAAGGTTTACAGTCGACATTACTCAAGGTTTACGATCAACGTGGACGACTTTACTAAAGGTGTACGGTCGGCGTTACTAAAGGTTTACGGTCGACATTACTAAAGGTTTGCGGTCGACATTACTAAAGGTTTATGGTCGACATCTGGAAGACAAGGTGCATTATGAACACCGTGGGGTTTTTCTTACAAATCAAAACAGAATATTTAAAAAAAGAAATAAGACCGACTATTACATCTGTAAATTATGTCATTATGAACTCAAACATATTGATGTGAATGTTGAATTGTATTCATGTGAACTATTTCTGATCGACATTACTAAAGGTTTGCGGTCAACATTACTCAAGGTTTACAGTCGACATTACTCAAGGTTTACGATCGACGTGGACGACTTTACTAAAGGTTTACGGTCGGCGTTACTAAAGGTTTACGGTCGACGTTACTAAAGGTTTACGGTCGACATTACTAAAGGTTTACGGTCGACATTACTAAAGGTTTACGGTCGACATTACTAAAGGTTTACGGTCGACATTACTAAAGGTTTACGGTCGACGTTACTAAAGGTTTACGGTCGACGTTACTAAAGGTTTACGGTCAACGTGGACAACTTTACTAAAGGTTTACGGTCGACGTGGACAACTTTACTAAAGGTTTACGGTCGACGTTACTAAAGGTTTACGGTCGACGTGGACAACTTTACTAAAGGTTTACGGTCGACGTTACTAAAGGTTTATGGTCAACGTTACTAAAGGTTTACGGTCGACATTACTAAAGGTTTACAGTCGACATTACTAAAGGTTTACGGTCGACATTACTAAAGGTTTACGGTCAACATTACTAAAGGTTTACGGTCAACATTACTAAAGGTTTACGGTCAACGTTACTAAAGGTTTACGGTCAACGTTACTAAAGGTTTACGGTCAACGTTACTAAAGGTTTACAGTCGACATTACTCAAGGTTTACGATCAACGTGGACGACTTTACTAAAGGTTTACGGTCGGCGTTACTAAAGGTTTACGGTCGACATTACTAAAGGTTTGCGGTCGACATTACTAAAGGTTTATTATGAACAAGGTGCATTATGAACAATGTGGGGTTTTTCTTACAAATCAAAACAGAATATTAAAAAAAAGAAATAAGACCGACTATTACATCTGTAAATTATGTCATTATGAACTCAAATATATTGATGTGAATGTTGAATTGTATTCATGTGAACTATTTCTGATCGTAAAATGTGAAAAACAATAAATATATGTTTTTAGGAATAAAGTTTGGGTGGAAAGTTAAAGGACACGTGTACACCAAGGCATGTGGGGGATTGACACGATAAGCCAGACAGTCACACAGCACCCCCACAAACATTAAAAGGCATAGGCTATAGGACACTATTTTTGGTTCAAACTAAGGAATACACATGATTGACACAGAACATCCACCCACACGGTCCACAGATGCTGCATGGGAGACGAATTTGCTGTCAGTGATTCAACTAACCACCGCCTACACGCATCATTAGAGGATCTCTTCCTATTGGACAGGAAAATATATATATAAAAGACCAAGCACTGCTCAGTCTACGCATTGGTTTGGTTTACACACATACTCATTTAATAATTTAACTATTGGCCTCTCTTCTCACACACACACAACTACCACTCAGCTAATACAGGATATGAACTGACCTTGCCCTGGTGTAATCTGCAATACCATTACCTCTCAGAGTTGCAGTGATCTGTAAACCCCAAGGATTAAATGATGTCTCAGTGTTAGTTTTACTCTTTCATCTAACCTCACCCCGGGCCCCTACGGATCACCGGGGCTGAGCCTGACGACAACACTGGCCTCTACGGATCACCGGGGCTGAGCCTGACGACAACACTGGCCCCTACGGATCACCGGGGCTGAGCCTGACGACAACACTGGCCTCTACGGATCACCGGGCTGAGCCTGACGACAACACTGGCCTCTACGGATCACCGGGGCTGAGCCTGATGACAACACTGGCCTCTACGGATCACCGGTGCTGAGCCTGACGACAGCACTGGCCTCTACGGATCACCGGGGCTGAGCCTGACGACAACACTGGCCTCTACGGCTCACCGGAGCTGAGCTTGACGACAACACTGGCCTCTACGGATCACCGGAGCTGAGCCTGACGACAGCACTGGCCTCTACAGATCACAGCATGGGGACATTTGCCGAGGGGAAGAATTATGAAAATGTAAGAGAGAAGGATTTTTTTTTTTTTAGAAAACGAAAATATATGAAAGATGAATAACAGAACAGAGGAGGAGGAGGTGTGTACTAACAGAACAGAGGAGGAGGAGGTGTGTAATAACAGAACAGAGGAGGAGGAGGTGTGTAATAACAGAACAGAGGAGGAGGAGGTGTGTAATAACAGAACAGAGGAGGAGGAGGTGTGTAATAACAGAACAGAGGAGGAGGAGGTGTGTAATAACAGAACAGAGGAGGAGGAGGTGTGTAATAACAGAACAGAGGAGGAGGAGGTGTGTACTAACAGAACAGAGGAGGAGGAGGTGTGTACTAACAGAACAGAGGAGGAGGAGGTGTGTACTAACAGAACAGAGGAGGAGGAGGTGTGTACTAACAGAACAGAGGAGGAGGGTGTGTACTAACAGAACAGAGGAGGAGGAGGTGTGTAATAACAGAACAGAGGAGGAGGTGTGTAATAACAGAAGAGGAGGAGGTGGAGGTGTGTAATAACAGAACAGGAGGAGGTGGAGGTGTGTAATAACAGAACAGAGGAGGAGGAGGTGTGTACTAACAGAACAGAGGAGGAGGAGGTGTGTACTAACAGAACAGAGGAGGAGGAGGTGTGTACTAACAGAACAGAGGAGGAGGTGATGTGTAATAACAGAAGAGGAGGAGGTGGAGGTGATGTGTAATAACAGAACAGGAGGAGGTGGAGGTGTGTAATAACAGAACAGAGGAGGAGGAGGTGATGTGTAATAACAGAAGGGGAGGAGGTGGAGGTGTGTAATAACAGAGGAGGAAGAGGTGGACGTGTGTAATAACAGAAGAGGAGGAGGTGTGTAATAACAGAACAGAGGAGGAGGAGGTGTGTACTAACAGAACAGAGGAGGAGGAGGTGTGTACTAACAGAACAGAGGAGGAGGAGGTGTGTACTAACAGAACAGAGGAGGAGGAGGTGTGTACTAACAGAACAGAGGAGGAGGAGGTGTGTAATAACAGAACAGAGGAGGAGGAGGTGTGTACTAACAGAACAGAGGAGGAGGAGGTGTGTACTAACAGAACAGAGGAGGAGGAGGTGTGTAATAACAGAACAGAGGAGGAGGAGGTGTGTACTAACAGAACAGAGGAGGAGGAGGTGTGTACTAACAGAACAGAGGAGGAGGAGGTGTGTAATAACAGAAGAGGAGGAGGTGGAGGTGTGTAATAACAGAACAGGAGGAGGTGGAGGTGTGTAATAACAGAACAGAGGAGGAGGAGGTGATGTGTAATAACAGAAGAGGAGGAGGTGGAGGTGTGTAATAACAGAAGAGGAGGAGGTGGAGGTGTGTAATAACAGAAGAGGAGGAGGTGGAGGTGATGTGTAATAACAGAACAGAGGAGGAGGTGATGTGTAATAACAGAAGAGGAGGAGGTGTGTACTAACAGAACAGAGGAGGTGGTGATGTGTAATAACAGAACAGAGGAGGTGGTGATGTGTAATGACAGAACAGAGGAGGGGTGATGTGTAATAACAGAACAGAGGAGGTGGTGATGTGTAATAACAGAACAGAGGAGGTGGTGATGTGTAATGACAGAACAGAGGAGGGGTGATGTGTAATGACAGAACAGAGGAGGGGGTGATGTGTAATAACAGAACAGAGGGGGTGATGTGTAATAACAGAACAGAGGAGGGGGTGATGTGTAATAACAGAACAGAGGAGGGGGTGATGTGTAATAACAGAACAGAGGAGGTGGTGGTGTGTAATAACAGAACAGAGGAGGTGGTGATGTGTAATAACAGAACAGAGGAGGTGGTGATGTGTAATAACAGAACAGAGGAGGTGGTGATGTGTAATAACAGAACAGAGGAGGTGGTGATGTGTAATAACAGAACAGAGGAGGTGGTGATGTGTAATAACAGAACAGAGGAGGTGGTGATGTGTAATAACAGAACAGAGGAGGTGGTGATGTGTAATAACAGAACAGAGGAGGTGGTGATGTGTAATAACAGAACAGAGGAGGTGGTGATGTGTAATAACAGAACAGAGGAGGTGGTGATGTGTAATAACAGAACAGAGGAGGGGGTGATGTGTAATAACAGAACAGAGGAGGTGGTGATGTGTAATAACAGAACAGAGGAGGTGGTGATGTGTAATAACAGAACAGAGGAGGTGGTGATGTGTAATAACAGAACAGAGGAGGTGGTGATGTGTAATAACAGAACAGAGGAGGGGGTGATGTGTAATAACAGAACAGAGGAGGTGGTGATGTGTAATAACAGAACAGAGGAGGGGTGATGTGTAATAACAGAACAGAGGAGGTGGTGATGTGTAATAACAGAACAGAGGAGGGGGTGATGTGTAATAACAGAACAGAGGAGGTGGTGATGTGTAATAACAGAACAGAGGAGGTGGTGATGTGTAATAACAGAACAGAGGAGGTGGTGATGTGTAATAACAGAACAGAGGAGGGGGTGATGTGTAATAACAGAACAGAGATGGTGATGTGTGAGGGAATGAAGGGAGAGCAATGAGAGGGGATGCAGAGATAAGACATGATTGGAGGAAATGAGGAAGCGGGCGGCAGTGAGAGCTGTGGTTGGGCTGAGGTCCAGTGGTGATGTCATGCAGGGCCATTTCCTTCACCACCTTTCCTGTCTGTCCCCTTCAGGCCTGAGGAAGAAAAGCTCCCCTCCCAGCGCTGCTACCAGGCCAGCCGTCTCCATGTCAACCATTAGCTAGCTCCACTGGGAGAAAACCAAAGCCCAGAGCACATCCCATACTGAGAAAGAGAGAATGGAAGAGGGGAACAAGTGAAAAAGAGCAGAAAACCAAATTTTTTCCCCCTCCCTGTGTGGGCTCTGTCCACCTTCCTTTTATCTGGTAGTCCTCCCTCCCTCTCCCTATTGGAATCCCTGCTCACTGTGGTCTCCCTGCCCATTTCCCCCTCACTCAATGAAAGACACAGACTGAGCGGAGACCGATCCACAGAGTAGGATCTGAGCTAAAGAACATTCAATGAGACCCCATACCCTCCAACTGCCTCTAATCCTCAGCGTGTATTTATCTCCTCTCAACACCACACTACAGAGCCAAAAAAGGCCTTTCACCACTAACAACAGCCTGATTCAGAGAAGAGCCCCAAAACAGACACAAAGATGGAAAGGGAAACCAAGAGACGAAAGGGAGAGTAGAAAGAGAGTGAGAGACCAGGGACTGTGCTCATAAAGTGTCTCAGAGTATAAGTGCTGCTCTAGGATCAGTGTTTCCTTTCAGATCATAATGAATAAGATTACATGGACACGGAAGGACCAGATCCAAAGAGCAGAAATCCTACTCTGAGAAGTTCTGTAAATAGGAACACCCTGGTCTGGAGGAGGGCAAACCAACAGGGAAACTACAGAATATGGTCTGTGATACTCAACGTATCTCTGCGTGCAGTTTGAAGGAAGTTGCACAGTAACTTTAGTGCAACGACAGGAAGACATAACAAAATGGTATCCACGTGTTCATACGACACTGCGGAAGTCCAGAGGTATCCCTTTAACATGTGGTATAGGCCTCACAGAAGGCAGTGGAGTCCCCTGATGATGGCATCCCCAGCACAGCAGCCTGCGGCTGGTAGGTCCCCTCAGCGATGGCTGGGGTAGCAGTGGTATGGGCAAATTGGGTCTGAGCCTAGGAGAAAGACAGTAAAGATGTTTATTAAGTCGCCACACTGAAACTAAATATATATATTTTCTTTCTTTTCAGCTTTATTCAACCAGGTAGGCCAAGTTGAGAACAAGTTCCCATTTACAACTGTGACCTGGCCAAGATAAAGCAAAGCAGTGCGACAAACAACAGAGTTACACATGGGATAAACAAACATGCAGACGATAACACAATTGAAAAATCTATGTCAATTTGATGGGCTTATGTCTGTTAAATTGAATGGTCTTGAATGGTGTGCCCCAAGGCTCTGTACTTGGTCCTCTCTTATTCACTATTTATATAAATGATTTAGACAAAAATGTCCAAAATGCACAACTTCATTTTTATGCTGATGATACTGTTATTTACTGTTGTGCCTCGTCTCTTACAAAAGCTTTCCAGAACATGCAAACGGCTTTTTATACTGTTCAACATACATTGTGTCAATTGAAGCTTATCCTCAATACTGACAAAACTAAACTAAATGGTGTTTTCTAATGCAAGAAATAGACCTCTGAACCTTTCACCTATGACTACCAGTCAGGGCAAGGAGATTGAGGTTGTAACCTCATATAAATATCTTGGAATTTTAATTGACGACGGCCTCGGTTTTAAATAGCATATTCAACAACTTACAAAAACATTGAAGCTGAAATTGGGATTTTATTTTATTTTAAGGCCTGTTTTTCTTTTGAAGCCAGAAGGAGGATAGTATCAGCTACATTTATGCCTTTACTAGACTATGGGGATATGTTATATATGAATGCTTCCACTCAGTGTTTGAGATCAATTGACACTCTTTACCATGGCACTATGAGATTTATTTTAAACTGCAAAACCCTTATGCACCACTGCACTTTGTATACCAGGGTTGGCTGGCCTTCTCTAGTCGCTCGTAGGCTCAGTCACTGGTATACTTTTATTTACAAAGCCATTTTGGGTTCACTAACTTTTTATTTGTGCATTTTTTATTTTTTATTGTTCAGAAATGTGGTGGGTAGTCTCTTCGTTCGCTGGACTTTATCCTGCTAACTGTTCCAAATGTCAAAACTGAATTTGGTAAAAGGGCTTTTATGTACTCTGCGCCATAGTCTTGGAACACCTTACAAAATACTTTTAAACTGGAAGAACTTGTCCCGATTGGTGTTGTTAAATCACTGATGAAGGATTTTGAGGCCGATTCCCTGACCTGTCAATGTTTTTAATTTGCTGTTTTATACTCTTGTGAATTCAATGTTTTTTACTAGATTACTTGTAGTTTTTCATGTTGTCTGTCTGTCATTTTTTTGTAATGACTTGGTGCTGCCTATCTTGGCCAGGGCACTCTTGAAAAAGAGATTTTAATCTCAAATGAGCCCTTCCTGGTTAAATAAAAAAAATGTACAGGGTATTGTAAGATTAGATGGGGAAATAAATAGGCCATAGTAGTGAAATAATTACAATTTAGCATTAACACTGGAGTGATAGATGTGCAGATGATGAATGTGCAAGTAGAGATACTGGGAGCAAAAAGAGCAACAACAACAAAAAATAACATGGGGATGAGGTAGTTGGGTGAGCTATTTACAGATGGGCTATGTACAGATGCAGTGATCTGTAAGCTGCTCTGACAGCTGATGCTTATAGTTAGTGGGGGGAGATATGTCTCCAGCTTCAGTGATTTTTACAATTCGTCCCAGTCATTGGCAGAGAACTGGAAGTAAAGGTGGCCAAAGGAGGAGTTGGCTTTGAGGATGCCCAGTGAAATATACCTATGGGGGTAGCATGCTACGGGTGGGTGTTGCTATGGTGACCGGTGAGCTGAGATAAGGCGGGGCTTTGCCTAGCAAAAACTTATAGATGACCTGGAGCCAGTGGGTTTGGCGACGAATATGTAGCGAGGGCCAGCCAACGAGAGCATACAGGTCGCAGTGGTGGATAGTATATGGGGCTTTGGTGACGAAACGGATGGCACTGTGATAGACTGCATCCAATTTTCTGAGTAGAGTGTTGGAGGCTGTTTTGTAAATGACATCACCAAAGTCAAGGATCGGTAAGGATAGTCAGTTTTACAAGGGTATGTTAGGCAGCATGGGTGACGGAGGCTTTGTTGCAAAATAGGAAGTCGATTCTAGATTTAATTTTGGATTGGAGATGCTTAATATGAGTCTGGAAGGAGAGTTAAGAGTCTAACCAGACACCTAGGTATTTGTAGTTGTCCACATTTTCTAAGTCAAAACCGTCCAGAGTAGTGATGCTAGCTGCGCGGGCGGGTGCGGGCAGCAATCGGTTGAAGAGCATGCATTTGGTTTTACTAGCATTTAAGAGCAGTTGGTGGCCACGGAAGGAGAGTTGTATGAAGCTCGTTTGGAGGTTTGTTAACACAGTGTCCAAAGAAGGGCCAGATGTTTACAGAATGGTATCGTCTGCGTAGAGGTGGATCAGAGAATCACCAGCAGCAAGAGCGACATCATTGATATATACAGAGAAAGGAGTCGGCCTGAGAATTTAACCCTGTGGCACCCCCATAGAGACTGCTAGAGGTCCGGACAACAGGCTGTCCGATTTGACACACTGAACTCTGTCTGAGGAGTAGTTGGTGAACCAGGCAAGGCAGTCATTTGAGAAGCCAAGGCTTTTGAGTCTGCCGATAAGAATGCGGTGATTGACAGAGTCGAAAGCCTGGGCCAGGTCGATGAAGACGGCAGCACAGTACTGTCTTTTATCGATGCTGGTTATGATATCGTTTAGGACCTTAAGCGTGGCTGAGGTGCACCCATGACCAGCTCAGAAACCAGATTGCATTGTGGAGAAAGTACAGTGGGATTTGAAATGTTCGGTAATCTGTTTGTTAACTTGGCTTTCGAAGACCTTAGAAAGGCAGGATAGGATAGATATAGGTCTGTAACAGTTTGGGTCTAGAGTGTGTCCCCCTTTGAAGAGGGGGATGACCGCGGCAGCTCTCCAATCTTTAGGGATCTCAGACGGTACGAAAGAGGTTGAACAGGCTAGTAATAGGGGTTGCAACAACTTCGGAAGAGCATTTTAGACAGAAAGGGTCCAGATTGTCTAGCCCAGTTGATTTGTAGGGGTCCAGATTGTCTAGCCCAGCTGATTTGTAGGGGTCCAGATTGTCTAGCACAGCTGATTTGTAGGGGTCCAGATTGTCTAGCCCAGCTGATTTGTAGGGGTCCAGATTGTCTCGCCCAGCTGATTTGTAGGGGACCAGATTGTCTCGCCCAGCTGATTTGTAGGGGTCCAGATTGTCTCGCCCAGCTGATTTGTAGGGGTCCAGATTGTCTAGCCCATCTGATTTGTAGGGGTCCAGATTTTGCAGCTCTTTCAGAACTTGGGTGAAAGAGAAGTGTGTGGGGGGGGGCTTGGGCAAGTTGCTGTGGGGGGTGCAAAGCTGTTGACTGGGGTAGTGGTAGCCAGGTGGAAAGCATGGCCAGCCGTAGAAATATGCTTCTCCATGGACTTTACAGTCTCCCAGAACTTTTTGGAATTAGTGCACAGTCCTAACTCACTGTGTATACAACTCTTACAGTATGATGGTACCCCCCACACTGAAACTCAATACAACTCTGAGTATGATGGTAACCTTAACCCCCCCCTCGATAAAGAACAACATTAAGCTTGCACATGCCAATAAGAACAGACATCCTCATTCTTTATGGAAGGGAAAAATTAATCACACTTTACGATAACATGCAGCTGGACACATATCCATGACAACCTTTATATGGAAGACATCACTAGACAGTAACGGACACCAGAACACCTGGAGCCTAGACAGAGTAACAGACACCAGAACACCTGGAGCCTAGACAGAGTAACAGACACCAGAACACCTGGAGCCTAGACAGAGTAACAGACACCAGAACACCTGGAGCCTAGACAGAGTAACAGACACCAGAACACCTGGAGCCTAGACAGAGTAACAGACACTAGAACACCTGGAGCCTAGACAGAGTAACAGACACTAGAACACCTGCAGCCTAGACAGAGTAACAGACACCAGAACACCTGGAGCCTAGACAGAGTAACAGACACTAGAACACCTGGAGCCTAGACAGAGTAACAGACACTAGAACACCTGGAGCCTAGACAGAGTAACAGACACTAGAACACCTGGAGCCTAGACAGAGTAACAGACACTAGAACACCTGGAGCCTAGACAGAGTAACAGACACTAGAACACCTGGAGCCTAGACAGAGTAACAGACACTAGAACACCTGGAGCCTAGACAGAGTAACAGACACTAGAACACCTGGAGCCTAGACAGAGTAACAGACACTAGAACACCTGGAGCCTAGACTAACAGACACAGAACACCTGGAGCCTAGACAGAGTAACAGACACTAGAACACCTGCAGCCTAGACAGAGTAACAGACACTAGAACACCTGGAACCTAGACAGAGTAACAGACACTAGAACACCCTAGACAGGTAACAGCCTAGACAGAGTAACAGACACTAGAACACCTGCAGCCTAGACAGAGTAACACAGACACTAGAACACCTGGAGCCTAGACAGAGTAACAGACACTAGAACACCTGGAACCTAGACAGAGTAACAGACACTAGAACACCTGGAGACTAGACAGAGTAACAGACACTAGAACACCTGGAACCTAGACAGAGTAACAGACACTAGAACACCTGCAGCCTAGACAGAGTAACAGACACTAGAACACCTGGAACCTAGACAGAGTAACAGACACTAGAACACCTGCAGCCTAGACAGAGTAACAGACACTAGAACACCTGGAACCTAGACAGAGTAACAGACACTAGAACACCTGGAGCCTAGACAGAGTAACAGACACTAGAACACCTGCAGCCTAGACAGAGTAACAGACACTAGAACACCTGGAACCTAGACAGAGTAACAGACACTAGAACACCTGGAGCCTAGACAGAGTAACAGACACTAGAACACCTGGAACCTAGACAGAGTAACAGACACTAGAACACCTGGAGCCTAGACAGAGTAACAGACACTAGAACACCCGCAGCCTAGACAGAGTAACAGACACTAGAACAGACTAGACAGAGTAACAGACACTAGAACACCTGGAGCCTAGACAGAGTAACAGACACTAGAACACCAGCCTAGACAGAGTAACAGACACTAGAACAGAGCCTAGACAGAGTAACAGACACTAGAACACCTGGAGCCTAGACAGAGTAACAGACACTAGAACACCTGGAGCCTAGACAGAGTAACAGACACTAGAACACCTAGACAGCCTAGACAGAGTAACAGACACTAGAACACCTGCAGCCTAGACAGAGTAACAGACACAGACACCTGGAGAACACCTAGGAGCCTAGACAGAGTAACAGACACTAGAACACCTGCAGCCTAGACAGAGTAACAGACACTAGAACACCTGCAGCCTAGACAGAGTAACGGACACTAGAACACCTGGAGCCTAGACAGAGTAACAGACACTAGAACACCTGGAGCCTAGACAGAGTAACGGACACTAGAACACCTGGAGCCTAGACAGAGTAACAGACACTAGAACACCTGCAGCCTAGACAGAGTAACAGACAGACAGAGTAACAGACACTAGAACACCTGGAGCCTAGACAGAGTAACGGACACTAGAACACCTGGAGCCTAGACAGAGTAACAGACACTAGAACACCCACAGCCTAGACAGAGTAACAGACACCAGAACACCTGGAGCCTAGACAGAGTAACGGACACTAGAACACCTGGAGCCTAGACAGAGTAACAGACACTAGAACACCTGCAGCCTAGACAGAGTAACAGACACTAGAACACCTGGAGCCTAGACAGAGTAACAGACACTAGAACACCTGAGCCTAGACAGAGTAACAGACACTAGAACACCTGGAGCCTAGACAGAGTAACAGACACCAGAACACCTGGAGCCTAGACAGAGTAACAGACACTAGACACACCTGACAGAGCCTAGAACAGAGCCTAGACGGACACTAGAACACCTGACACTAGAGCCTAGACAGAGTAACAGACACTAGAAC
This sequence comes from Oncorhynchus keta, assembly GCF_023373465.1. Taxonomy (NCBI): domain Eukaryota; kingdom Metazoa; phylum Chordata; class Actinopteri; order Salmoniformes; family Salmonidae; genus Oncorhynchus; species Oncorhynchus keta. The sequence continues at coordinate 10,884,521 of NC_068447.1, forward strand.
AACAGCCTAGACAGAGTAACAGACACAGCCTAGACAGAGTAACAGACACCAGAACACCTGGAGCCTAGACAGAGTAACGGACACTAGAACACCTGGAGCCTAGACAGAGTAACAGAACACCTGGAGCCTAGACAGAGTAACAGACACTAGAACACCTGGAGCCTAGACAGAGTAACAGACACTAGAACACCTGGAAGCCTAGACTAACAGACACTAGAACACCTGGACAGAGTAACAGACACCAGAACACCTGGAGCCTAGACAGAGTAACAGACACTAGAACACCTAGAACACCAGCCTAGACAGAGTAACAGACACTAGAACACCTGGAGCCTAGACAGAGTAAGACACTAGAACAACAGACACTAGAACACCCACAGCCTAGACAGAGTAACAGACACCAGAACACCTGGAGCCTAGACAGAGTAACGGACACTAGAACACCTGGAGAGCCTAGAACAGACAGAGTAACAGACACTAGAACACCTGCAGCCTAGACAGAGTAAGTAACAGACACTAGAACACCTGGAGCCTAGACAGAGTAACAGACACTAGAACACCTGGAGCCTAGACAGAACAGCCTAGACAGAGTAACAGACACCAGAACACCTGGAGCCTAGACAGAGTAACGGACACTAGAACACCTGGAGCCTAGACAGAGTAACAGACACTAGAACACCTGGAGCCTAGACAGAGTAACAGACACTAGAACACCCACAGCCTAGACAGAGTAACAGACACTAGAACACCTGGAGCCTAGACAGAGTAACAGACACCAGAACACCTGCAGCCTAGACAGAGTAACGGACACTAGAACACCTGGAGCCTAGACAGAGTAACGGACACTAGAACACTGACATTTGCAAAATAAAATGTCACTAAACATGACATTCTAGTCATTTAGCAGACGGTCTTATCCAGAGCAACTTACAGGAGCAATTAGGGTTAAGAGCCTTGCTTAAGGGCACAGACAGATTTTTCACTCTCGTCGGCTCGGGGATTCTAACCAGCAACCTTTTGGTTTCTGGCCCAACGCTCTTAACCGCTAGGCTACCTACCTGCTGCCGAGAGAAAATATAATGGACACTAGAACACTTTGGCTGAAGCTTTGTATTTTTCTTCCTCTCTTTAACAAAGAACAATGTCGATTTTCATTTGGTTTTAGCCACCCGGGAGGAGGTCAGAGTAGCCTACATTTAAAAAAGTCCAGTATTCTGTCCGATACTGGGTTTACCTTACCTTCATGACCTTGTCCACCTTAAGATCCTCGAGGGATGGATACAGCGACATTCTGTGGGAAGAACACAAAGGAAACTGTCAATGTTGGCATGAGAAGAGTAAATACCACAAAACAAATGAGAGAGAATCTCACCCATAAACTGCTAACCTCTGATGGCAGATCACTAGCTGAGAATAATGTGGCAGAAGACAGGATCGGGGGGCTCTGGACCACACAGAGAGAGGGTTGGAGAACAGAGCGGTCTGTCTGTCTGTCCATAGACCCGTGCCCATACACAGCTCTGAAAGAGTGACACACATGGCATGGGGACTCCCAGGCCATAAAGCTCATAATGAGATTCCTGTTTTTCACCACTAATCCACCATGATCCATTTCTGCACTTCCAGACCCCTTCCCATAAATCACTCATCCTTTTCTTATTGTGAGACGGTAAAGAGAGAGAGAAGGGTAGCTAACGGCAACAAAGATGTGATGTAAGCTGAAAAGTGGGTGTGGTCAGAACACCCTATAAAAGACCTAACTAACAAGCAAACAAGTCAGAGATACCCTTCTTGTCCACATACTGTAGGCTGGGCGAGTTCTAGAACAAACAATGTAGGCTAGAAACTGACTGTAGTAAGTTAAGGTGGTTTTGATAAGAAAAATGTGATAAAGAAGAATGTTCGTACCCTTAAAAATGCCGAAAGCTCATATTTAATGTTATAATCTTTTTAAAAAATGGCCTCATCTGACTACTGCGTGCCTCCATCTTGATAACGTGTCATCAATGACATCACTTGAATGGTTCGTCTGACAAGCAGCCCAGATTAGATTGCATGTTTGTAGCCTCATTGAGAATGTTTTAAATTTTGACAATACAAAAATTCTGAAAATAAGTGCCTTTATAGAAGGCTATCCTGTTAATTAAGAGACTAGCCAGGTAACATGGTATGAACGATAAATTGACAAAAAATATATATACACACACCGTGCAAGGTGGGCTAGCTAGCCAACTAGTCCGAAACCACAGCAAGCTCAGCTACCATTGATATTTTGCTAGGTTGCCTAGCGACATTGGCAGCATCATTTGGTAACCGAAGAACGCTATTCCTAGAATTTGTTGATAACTGACTAGCCTAGTTAAATAAAAGGTTAAAAACATCATCTAAAGACTCACAACTAGCTGCAATTGATTTAATAAAAATGGACACTGTTAGCAACACTACATGTCTGGAGCGAATTCTTGCAGAACAGACACCTAGCTATCTAGAAGGAGGCTCCCGGTAAATCTATGCTAGCTAGCGGCAGTGTTATTGTGGACATCATGCATTCAGCTAGCTTGCTAATGTTGACTAACAGTTGATATGATGCCCCTGTCCATGTGAAAAACCACTAATGTAGCCTACAGCTGAATGAGCTCAAAAACGTTTGCAAGTGGTTTATTTTATAATATTTTTTACCCCTTTTTTTGTGATAGCCAATTGGTAGTTACTGTCTTGTCCTATCGATGCAATTCCCGTACGGACTCGGGAGAGGCGAAGGTCGAGAGCCATGCATCCTCTGAAACACGACCCCACCAAGCCGCACTGCTTCTTGACACACTGCTAGCTTAACCCGGAAGCCAGCAACACCAGTGTGTCGGAGGAAACACTGTACAGCTGGCGACCAAAATCAGCGTGCCTGCACCCGGCCTGCCACAAGTAGTCGCTAGAGCGCGATGGGACAAGGACATCCCGGCCAGCCAAACCCGGATGACGCTGGGCCAATTCTGTGGCGCCTCATGCATCTCCTGGTCGCAGGCGGCTGCGACACAGCCTGAGATCAAACACGGGTCTATAGTGACGCCGGGTCTGTAGTGTGGAAACGTCTTTCTATCCTGAGCTAGGAGCTGAGGCCACATCTTTCTATCCTGAGCTAGGTGCTGAGGCCACATCTTTCTATCCTGAGCTAGGCGCTGAGGCCACATCTTTCTATCCTGAGCTAGGCGCTGAGGCCACATCTTTCTATCCTGAGCTAGGCGCCGAGGCCACATCTTTCTATCCTGAGCTAGGTGCCGAGGCCACATCTTTCTATCCTGAGCTAGGCGCCGAGGCCACATCTTTCTATCCTGAGCTAGGCGCCGAGGCCACATCTTTCTATCCTGAGCTAGGCGCCGAGGCCACATCTTTCTATCCTGAGCTAGGCGCCGAGGCCACATCTTTCTATCCTGAGCTAGGCGCCGAGGCCACATCTTTCTATCCTGAGCTAGGCGCCGAGGCCACATCTTTCTATCCTGAGCTAGGCGCTGAGGCCACATCTTTCTATCCTGAGCTAGGCGCTGAGGCCACATCTTTCTATCCTGAGCTAGGCGCTGAGGCCACATCTTTCTATCCTGAGCTAGGCGCTGAGGCCACATCTTTCTATCCTGAGCTAGGCGCTGAGGCCACATCTTTCTATCCTGAGCTAGGCGCTGAGGCCACATCTTTCTATCCTGAGCTAGGCGCTGAGGCCACATCTTTCTATCCTGAGCTAGGCGCTGACGCCACATCTTTCTATCCTGAGCTAGGTGCTGAGGCCACATCATCTTTCTATCCTGAGCTATCCTGAGTGCTGAGGCCACATCTTTCTATCCTGAGCTAGGTGCTGAGGCCACATCTTTCTATCCTGAGCTAGGTGCTGAGGCCACATCTTTCTATCCTGAGCTAGGTGCTGAGGCCACATCTTTCTATCCTGAGCTAGGTGCTGAGGCCACATCTTTCTATCCTGAGCTGAGGCCACATCTTTATCCTGAGCTAGGTGCTGAGGCCACATCTTTCTATCCTGAGCTAGGTGCTGAGGCCACATCTTTCTATCCTGAGCTAGGCGCTGAGGCCACATCTTTCTATCCTGAGCTAGGCGCCTTAGCTAGGGCCACATCTTTCTATCCTTAGCTAGGTGCTGAGGCCACATCTTTCTATCCTGAGCTAGGTGCCGAGGCCACATCTTTCTATCCTGAGCTAGGTGCCGAGGCCACATCTTTCTATCCTGAGCTAGGTGCCGAGGCCACATCTTTCTATCCTGAGCTAGGTCCTGAGGCCACATCTTTCTATCCTGAGCTAGGTGCTGAGGCCACATCTTTCTATCCTGAGCTAGGTGCTGAGGCCACATCTTTCTATCCTGAGCTAGGTGCTGAGGCCACATCTTTCTATCCTGAGCTAGGTGCTGAGGCCACATCTTTCTATCCTGAGCTAGGTGCTGAGGCCACATCTTTCTATCCTGAGCTATCCTGAGCTAGGTGCTGAGGCCACATCTTTCTATCCTGAGCTAGGCGCTGAGGCCACATCTTTCTATCCTGAGCTAGGCGCTGAGGCCACATCTTTCTATCCTGAGCTAGGCGCTGACGCCACATCTTTCTATCCTGAGCTAGGTGCTGAGGCCACATCTTTCTATCCTGAGCTAGGCGCTGAGGCCACATCTTTCTATCCTGAGCTAGGCGCCGAGGCCACATCTTTCTATCCTGAGCTAGGCGCCGAGGCCACATCTTTCTATCCTGAGCTAGGCGCCGAGGCCACATCTTTCTATCCTGAGCTAGGCGCCGAGGCCACATCTTTCTATCCTGAGCTAGGTGCTGAGGCCACATCTTTCTATCCTGAGCTAGGTGCTCAAAATAAAATATTTTTATGTTCTAAAAGCATTTTCATAACATCAAGGTTACCGAACCTCGACATGTAAAACAATGTAGGTTGATTTGAGCATTTCAGTTTGTAACAGTCAAAACATACAACAGGCAGAATGTGTCATTGTTCACACACAGCAATCCCCCAGGGCACGTCATCAGTTAAAAACATGTTATGTAAGCCTCAACCTGCAGCCCGTTTGTACTGCTGCCTTGTCCCCAGTCACTGAACGAGCAACACAGCAACATATATCTCAAGGAGCTGGGCTTTTGATCTCCGGATGTCTACTATCAAGAAGAAAACATTGACGTCAAAGATTTTGTCAAGGAACATAAAATAGTTTCTATTAACTAAAAACAAGAAAGTACATTACATCTATTAACACTGAAACCTATTGAGGAAGCTTGTGGTGGTTTCTACCTGGTACAAGGCCTTCAGAAAGTATTCACACCCCCTAGACTTTTTCCACATTTTGTTATGTTACATCTTGAATTTAAAATGGATTAAGTTAAGATTTTTTTTTGGGGGGGGGGGGGTCACTGGCCTACCCACAATACCCCATAATGTCAAAAATACAATTATATATGAAATGTCTTGAGTCAATAAGTATTCAGCCCCTTTGTTATGGCGAGCATATGTTTTTATTTTTTATTGTTTAACAAGTCATTGCATGGACTGTGTGCAATATTGGTGTTTAACGTGATTTCTGAACGACTACCTCTGTACCCCACACATACGATTATCTGTAAGGTCCCTCAACTGAGCAGTGGTTTTCAAACACAGATTCAACCAGAAAGACTAGGAAGGTTTTCCAATGCCACACAAAGAAGGGCACCTATTGGTAGATGGATATTTTTTTCAAAGCTGACATTGAATAGCTCTTTGAGCATGAAGTTATTCATTACACGTTGGATGGTCTATCAATACACCCAGTCAGTACAAAAATACAGGCATCCTTCATAACTCAGTTGCCGGAGAGGAAGGAAATTTCACCGTGAGGGATTTCACCATGAGGCCAATGGTGACTTTAAAACAGTTAGAGTTTAATTAATGGCTGTGATAGGAAAAACATCAACATTGTAGTTACTCCACAAATTACAATACTAACATACAGTTGAAGTCGGAAGTTTTCATACACCTTAGACAAATACATTTAAACTCAGTTTCACAATACCTGACAGTTAATCCTAATAAAATTCCCTGTCTTCAGTCAGGTAGGTTCACCACTATATTTTAAGAATGTGACATTTCAATAACAGGAGAGAATAATAATTTATTTAATATTTTATGTCTTTCATCACATTCCCAGTGGGTCAGAAGTTTACATACACTCAATTAGTATTTGGTAGCATTGCCTTTAAATTGCTTACCTTGGGTCAAATGTTTCAGGTAGCCTTCCACAAGCTTCCCACAATAAGTTAGGTGAATTTTGGCCCATTCCTCCTGACAGAGCTGGTGTTACTGAGTCAGGTTTGTAGGATCCTTGCTCGTTCTGAACACAAATGTTCTATAGGATTCAGGTCAGCGCTTTGCGATGGCCACTCCAATACCTTGACTTTGTTGTCCTTAAGCCATTTTGCCACAAATTTGTAAGTATGCTTGGGGTCATTGTCCATTTCGAAAACCCCATTTCCGACCAAGCTTTCACTTCCTGACTGATGTCTTGAGATGTTGCTTCAATATATCCACATAAGTTTCCTTCCTCCTGATGCCATCTATTTTGTGAATTGCACCAGTCCCTCCTGCAGCAAGGCACCCCCACAACATGATGCTGCCACCCGTGCTTCACGGTTGGGATGGTCTTCTTTGGCTTGCAAGCCTTCCCCTCTTTCCTCCAAACATAACGATGGTCATTATGTCTAAACAGTTCTATTTTTTGTTTCATCAGACCAGAGGACATTTCTCCAAAAAGTATGATCTTTGTCACTATGTGCAGTTGCAAACCGTAGTTTGGCTATTTTATGATGGTTTTGGAGCAGTGGCTTCTTCCTTGCTGAGCGGCCTTTCAGGTTGTTGATATAGGACTCGTTTTACTGTAGATATAGATACTTTTGTACCTGTTTCCTCCAGCATCTTTACAAGGTCCTTTGCTGTTGTTCTGGGATTGAGTTGCACTTTTCGCACCAACGTACGTTCATCTCTAGGAGACAGAACGCGTCTCCTTCCTGAGCAGTATGACGGCTGTGTCGTCCCATGGTGTTTATACTTGTTCATCTGTACAAACAATAGTGTGCGTGGTACCTTCAGGCGTTTGGATATTGCTCCAAAGACGAACCAGACTTGTGGAGGTCTATATAAAAATTTGGAGTCTTGGCTGATTTCTTTTGATTTTCTAATGATGTCAAGCAAAGAGGCACTGAGTTTGAAGATAGGCCTTGAAATATATCCACAGGTACACCTCCAATTGACTCAAATGATGTCAATTAGCCTATCAGAAGCTTCTAAAGTCATGACATCATTTTCTGGAACGTCCCAAGCTGTTTAAAGGCACAGCCAACTTAGTGTATGTAAACTTCTGACCCACTGGAATTGTGATACAGTGAGTTATAAGTGAAATAATCGGTCTAAACAATTGTTGGAAAAATGACTTGTGTCATGCACAAAGTAGAAGTCCTAACCAACTTACCAAAACTATAGTTTGTTAACAAGACATTTGTGGAGTGGTTGAAAAACGTGTTTTAATGACTCCAACCTAAGGGTATGTAAACTTCCAACTTCAACTGTAATTGACAGAGTGAAAAGAAGAAAGCCTGTACATAATAAAAATATTTAAAAACATGCATCCTGTTTGCAACAAGGCACTAAAATAATACTGCAAAAAAATGTTACAAAGCAATGACCTTTTGTCCTGAATACAAAGTGTCCAATACAACACATTTCTGAGTGGCTGCATCATGTTATGGGTATGTTTGTCATCGTTAAGTACGGGGGAGTTTTTCCAAGAATAAAAAAGAAATGGAACGGAGCTAAGCACAGGCAAAATTCAAGAGAAAAATCTGGTTCAGTCTACTTTCCACCAGAGACTGGGAGATGAGGTCACCTTTCAGCAGGACAATAACCTAAAACACAAGGCCAAATCTACACCGGAGTTGTTTACCAAGAAGACAGTGAATGTTCCCGCGTGGCCAATTTACTGTTTTGATTTGAAAATCTACGGCAAGACCTGAAAATGGTCAACCAACTTGACAGAGCTTGAAGACTTTTTTATCATAAATGGGCAAAGATGTGGAAAGCTCTTAAGAGACTTAGCCAGAAAGACTCACAGCTCTAATCGCTGCCAAAAGTGCTTCTACAAAGTATTGACTCAGGGGTGTGAATAATTACGTAAATTCTATATTTATGTCATTTCATTTTCAATAAATTTGCAAAAATGTTTTAACTTTGTCATTATGTGGTATTGTGTGTAGAGAAAAGTATATTTAAACAATTTTGAATTCAGGCTGTAACACAATAAAATGTGGAATAAGTCAAGGGGTATGAATACTTTCTGAAGGCAATGTACAGTATGTACTGGGGCTGATATGGTCTGTGTTTTGGTACTGAGCCTTCGCTCTCTCAAAGCTGGTAAACAAATACACACAAGTTATCATGGAAAACTAGCATAATCACAGGACTGAGGGTGGAGCAAGACAAATGGACCTAGGCCTAATGGAATAGCAAGAGACAAACAGGATGAGAGAGCAGTTTCCCTTTTACTGGAAGAGATAGGCCTACAGCCAGAGTTAATAAGAAACTAAAAGCTCACTTACAACCACTAGAAAGAGAGAGAATGAGAGAGAGGGAGACAGAATGAGGGAGAGAGAAGGATGGAAGGAGGGAATGAGAATGAGAGAGAGAGAGAGGGAGAGAATGAGAGGGAGGGAGAGAGGGAGGGAGGGAGGGAGAGGGAGGGAATGACAGAGGGAAGGAATGACAGAGGGAGGGAATGACAGGGGGAGGGAATGACAGAGGGTGGGAATGACAGAGTGCATCACATGACAGAGTGCATCACATGACAGAGTACACACTTCCAGTCCAGAGTAAATAGAGATCAGCTGTACTATAGGGTGTGGCAGGTGAAACTGTCCCAGAGTCTACAGTAGACACCTACCATGCCGAGGAGTAAGAGCCCAGTCACTTATGAATGACTAATCATCATCATCATCATCCTCAACTACTCAAACATACAAGCCTTGCCTTTAAGGACCAGGCCTTTGGCTATGGTGTCCTTCTGATCAAATTGTTGCCGTAGGCCCTTGCGTACATTCGTTAAGATGTCACCTGAGCCATACGGGTCATTCCAGGAAGAAGAGAAGACATGAACTGGTCTGGTCGCATTTCCGGTACGACATCAGAATCACTGTGAATGACGGTTTGTTTATAAGTTGGTGTCTCCAGTGTGTTGTTGAGAATGGTGTTGAAAAGGAAAAGTACAAGAGAGATGTTCATGTCACATGCTGTTCCTTTTTATATTATACACTGTGGCATCCCACTTTGTGAACAAATCACAAGATAAGCCATGAACAGGAAACAGGAACTTAGAGGTAGTCAAAGATACACTGCTACCATGTCGACCACAGTCGACCACAGTCAGTGTCAATGTCCAAGTTCTCTCCCACACACACACGACGAAATGAAAAAAAACTACAACACACAGCGAACTTAGAGAACAAAACAAAAAAAACTCCTACACGTGTATACACCCTATCCCACAACATTGATGCAAATGTTACTCACGTGTAGCACTGTCAAACCGCACACCATGAAAATAGCCAAATCCTTGTTCCTCTACAAGAACAACATACAAGACAACACACAATTGTGAAAAGACATAACCCTACTAACACATTCCTACTAACAGGTGGTTGACACTACTACAAAGTTTAAAAAACAAGTGATAAAAATAAAGCACATCATGTGAACATTTAGCACAATCACTGAGCCAAGCTAAACATGCCCAACAATCACATTACTAAAGGCAAGACTACTGTACACTACACATCCAATTCACAGACCAGAGAGAGACACACTCCATTATGTCTCTGAACACCAAATGAAAACATGGGAAGTGCCCCACCCCAACCGGCCAGAGAAGAGGGGGGGGGGGGTAGAGACTATGACAATGATCACAAGGTCCACTATTATAACTAATGACATGTTTTATGTTCACTCACCTTCCTCTTTGTTTTCATCCAGTGTTTACCAAGTTGTGATCAAATATATGCCTAGCTACCCCATTCAGAATGTTCTTCTGTGCAGTCCTACAGTACTGAAGTTAGCTTCGTCCCTCAACTAGGCCATTTAAAATGACCATTTGTAGTAACAATTTTGACTTTTAATTTATTTTACAGATGGCTTACCCATTTACAACATTAAAAGTTACTTATTTTTTATTAGATATAAAATGGTCATTTAAAATGGCTATTTCGCAGGACGAAGCTACACTGAACTAAAGCATTGACATCCATATTCATTCACCTGTTTCAGGGCTGTCTGAGCTGATCAGTGACTAGACTGACCTAGGTCACTATACGCTTCTAAATCAGAATGGTTAATATTCTCCCAAAACATTAACCTAGATGTCTGGTTAAATAAAGTTTCAATAAAAAAATACAATTAAAACGTTCCATACAGCTCATACTTAATAAGACATCACACATTTCGCTAAGACGGTCTACAGCTGGCTAATTGTTTGGGGGGGGCTCTACAGTAACTTACACATCTCTCTAGTGTGACAGACATTTGTGAAACATGAGTCAAGAAATCACATGATGTCATGAGTCAGAGGTTTCAAAAACATTGAGATTTACTTGACATTTGTAAACAAATATAGTTTAAACATTAGTTAGGTATGTAGCTGAATGTGTAGTTTGCTAGCCAGTTAACTGTACTTACCTGGCCAGGCTAATAGCCTCACTGTGACAACATGTGATAAAAGACAACCACATGGAAGGCGCAGTGCATCTCGCTATAGCTAACTTGGCTAGATATATGCTAGCTAAAGACTTTCATCAGCAAAGTAACAAGCAGTTATGGCTAAACGATGAGATACATAAGTTAACGGGTTACCTAGTTTAACTGGTTAGTTACCTAGTTTAACTGGTTACCTCGTTACCTAGTTTAACTGGTTACCTAGGTTACCTCGTTACCTAGTTTAAGTTAACTGGTTACCCTAGTTTAACTGGTTACCTAGTTTAACTGGTTACCTCGTTACCTAGTTTAACTGGTTACCTAGTTACCTAGTTTAACTGGTTACCTAGTTAGCTAAATGTATCAAGACAAGATGTTACTCTTTTCTTTATTCCTCCAATCTCGGCTAACACGTCGCTGGTGAATAACTTTACTCACTTATGTTCAATCACCACCTTTGTTTCGATACATTTGCTAGCAAGCTAACAGTATTTAGCTAACCGGGAGAGCTACGCGAGCTAACGGGAAATGTTGTTGGACATATCTAAACTCACCTTAAAAGTTTTTGATGGTGAATGTCTCAGGGGGGGGAAAAAAAACTCGGACTTTTAGTTTCTATACTCCTTTTTCTGCTTCGTACTTGGGACGAAAGCACCGCTGTTGAGAAGTGATATTCTGAGTCACCGCTAATGTCCTGGTCGAGAAAAACCAAGTCAATCAGAGGCGGTGACACAACCAATGACCGCCCATCAGCTGTTGCTGTCTCAGGGCAGACATACATAATGCAGACATACTTAATGCATACATACATAATGGAGACATACATAATGCATACATACATAATGCAGACATACATAATGCAGACATACATAATGCAGACATACATAATGCATACATACATAATGGAGACAGACATAATGCATACATACATAATGCAGACAGACATAATGCATACATACATAATGCAGACATACATAATGCATACATACATAATGCAGACAGACATAATGCATACATACATAATGGAGACAGACATAATGCAGACATACATAATGCAGACATACATAATGCATACATACATAATGCAGACATACATAATGCAGACATACATAATGCAGACATAATGCATACATACATAATGCAGACATACATAATGCATACATACATAATGGAGACAGACATAATGCATACATACATAATGCAGACAGACATAATGCAGACAGACATAATGCATACATACATAATGCATACATACATAATGCATACATACATAATGCAGACAGACATAATGCATACATACATAATGCATACATAATGCATACATAATGCAGACATACATAATGCATACATGATGCATACATACATAATGCATGCAGCTATGGTCAGGAATCTCATTTTAAAGATTTTTCGCAAGTACTTGAAATTGTGCGATATGAGGTGGTTAAAGACAATCTGTGAATTTTGTTAGTTCAGTAACTGTTCATCAGTGGAAAATGGGGCATAGTGCTGCTACTACTACTACTGTGGAGCAACTTTGCCACTCTTCTACGTCTTGCTGTGGGGGATGGCTCATATATATTATAATCTCTATGAATATGAACGATGATCCATAAAACCCTATTCCAATCCCGAGATACCACTTCGGTTTCTATAGCAAAGCAGACACTAATTAAACACCTTGATACTTAAAAGGTGTCACTACACCTATAATATCTCAGCATGTCTCCCCTATGTTGAAGCGAGGTGAATTGCAACAGCACTAAGTAGGCTGTATTAAAAACACATCTCCCCCTCACCCGCAACATCGCAGAGACACGGGCTTGGCGCCTCGTATCATGTGGATATGTATGCAACAAAAAGATAAAAAATTATCCTTCTGCTACCATTTATGTAAGCCGTATAGACATACAGTTTGATTCATACTTTCGATAAGTTGAATTTGAAATGAATGTACAGTACTTCTGGTGTACCAACATTCAAAACACTCGGTGTGATCGAGGCGTGAGCCTTTTAGTTTCGGTTTTGGTTCACCGGTTTCAAACAGCTGTAAAAACAAAAATGTTTTGCTTTTGAAAAATACATTTCACAAGGATTTAGATGGTACAAGGATCCCCTACACGATTACTCAGTGCTTGTTTTTGAGCGAACAGTGTATTATTTTAGCAACCACGAAAAGAGCCATTTCCACTAGATAACACAGGCACAAAGTTCAGGCAGCTTCGACCGCTCCGGGAGGAGAAAGCAACAGGCGAATATCACAGCCAATCACAACACTGGCGGGTAAATAATACTGCGAAACGCTATCGTTCTACTATTACTGCAGATATAATATGTACATATTCTAAAATTACAACGAAACATTTCAACAAAAAAAAACATTATTTAATAACCCCAACCTCATTAATGCCAGATATCCCGGTAATTTAAGAAAAAAGTTGACTTTCCACAAAGCAGGTAGAGAGCACTTTATTGCAACTGCAAAAAACATTTATTGGTTGTGCCTGCGTATGTAACTCAGCACACAAATACACAGTACATAGGACTGTATTTGTGCCATGCTGCGCCTAGACAGCTGTAACATCAAGAGCAATGATGGCCAGCATCTGAACATGTTCTATATGCATTAGATTTAACTCTATTTCAACACTTTTAAATGTGATACAAAACATGGATGTCTCCCGTCACCTGACTACCACAACACAGCATTTTTATTTAGGCAGTGTGGTGTCAGTCTAATGACGCTGACCAAAAAACATTTACCATTCAATTACAGGTAAAAGTAGAAGTCATTCTTAGTTATCAAGTCAAATTGTATTGGTCGCATACACATATTTTAGAAAGATGGCATCTGAAAAATATATAATGTCAAGTTGTGAAACAAAATAAGGTGGTGGAGGTCACAATTGAATCGATTCCTCAACCCCCTTTTCAAAATCATCACTACTCCAATGAATGTGCGTATACAATAAGGATCCCATCACTGTTAATAACGCATGTATGGCTTTCAACAGGGTTAAAGATTTGACTTGGAAAGAAACATAAGCAACAACAACAACAACAAAAACAAAATATTAAAATGCAAAGCTTTGAAACGTACAGATCAGGATATCATTATGTAGGACATGCAGAACCGGTTAGTTGGTTGCTCGTATGTCTCGTAATGAGAGACACGCAATATGATACAACAATTCTCTTCTGTACTGGTTTCTCTGTGCAGAATGCTCACTAGCGCCTAATAAAGTGAATCAAAATGAAAGAAAACATCACTATTTAGTCTGGGTAAATACAACATATCAAAACAATGTTCCTGTTTTATACCATTAAGACATCCCATGACTCAATATTTTACTACACTTATGCCTCTCAACATTACACTAAGCCCTACAACTCTAAAAAAAAAAAAATCAATTCATATTTGTTCTGCTTTCAGCTGGGAGAGGTATGGATGCAAACATGTACTTTTCATATTCTCTTAGTTTTGTTCCTCGGGTAGGCTTCACGTCAAGCACCAGCCCTCTATGTTGTTGATAGGTTCTCTTGAAAAGAGATGAATGTCGCTGCTAATATTTCATTGGTATTTTGCATTACTCATATAACCATGCACAACCAATAATTTCACAAAACAAAGTAAAGCACAATTTAAAAATTCAGGATTAAAAACATCAAGGTTTGTAAGGTTTTAAGGTTATGGCCCATAGGTTTTTAAAGAAAAACAAAATAACCAGAGTCATTGATAACGCAGATTTTGTATATATGGATAAAATAATGACCAAAGTGGTGGAATTATAGACTCAGGTCTCTTAAAGAATCAGGTACAGACTTTCTTAGCCTTTCTACATGTTTCCTAGGTAGAAAGCAGCCTGCAAAGACAGAGGAGGAAGAGGAGAAAGGGATTAGATTGAATCCATAGACTTGTAGATGCATTTGTGCGATTATTTAAACTATGGATAATAACAACAAACAAAAACACACTTAGAAAATCTTTTTAAAAAAGTACTTACAAAAAAAACAAAACAAAAAAATCTTCATTCAAGGCTCAGTAGCTCAACATCAAAGATGAGGGTGGCGTTGGGCGGAATGATCCCCGGGTGGCCCTTTGCTCCGTAGGCAAAGTCAGGCGAGCAGGTCAGCTTGGCTCTCTGACCGACACTCATCTGCAAGGAAGTGAGGGGGACATAGGTCAAGCACAGCCACACTGAGATAAGCAGATAAGAAGAACCTCTATGCTTTATTTCAGAAAGAAGCATTTACTTTATGATACTGTTGACAATTTTTTTTTGTTCAAATTGTGTTCATTTATGCATCACTTTTTGGTTGTACATAAAGCAGCAATTGACCCCAGACCAGACGCTTAGTGTGTGTTTGTGTAATTGGGGGAGCGGTTTGTCATGCTGTAAGTGTGGAGCCTCTGATGAAAACGCCGAGGGCTCTTGTGGAGAACTGCCATTGGCTGGGAGAATGTCTAGCCAACACAACAAAGACTAATATGGGCACGTCTCTTCACCGCATCTGTCGCCCTTGATAAGAATATTATGTAATCTCTCTCCTGGCAAAAGCCCAGTGAACTGCTTTGAAGTACAACACAATGCCTCAGTCTCTCTCTCCTGTTGCACACATTTCCCTTTCAATCTGCTGCAGCTACACATCACAGAGCTGTACATCAAACAGACCGGACGGTGTGTACTGCCCTAGTAAAAGTGAAACTAATGTAAAGGTTTATGCAAATACTTCAAACCGTCTTGTACAGCCCACACAAAGCATGTCATATGTTCAGAGAAATACTATGTATGAAGGTCATTATGTTCCTACTGATAGAGACGGTGGTACCTGGAACAGTTCAATTCATCGAGTAAAAGAAATGTTTTTGCTCTGGATAATCTTGACCGATGAAATACACCGATGGGACATTCTATGCTTTGGCAAAAATGGCAACCTCTCCGTTACAATGACGTGGTAATTTCATTGTAAAACCCTTCTCATGTACTTCCTAGAAGTAGGGGCAGACAGACACCAGAAATGTCTGCACAGTACACCTACCTGCACGACTCCCTCTTCCCAGCCACGGATCACTTCCTGTTTTCCTATTTTAAACCTGAAGGGCTTGTCCCTGTCACGGGAGGAGTCAAACTTGCGTCCATCCGTCAGAGAGCCTGAGAAGGAGGAAATGAGAGGCAGAGAGGATTTATTTTGACAATCCGTAACAGAGATGGTGGCATGTCTTGTTACGTTTCAACGCAATCATTTCAGAACTGGACTAGGGGTGCAATTCCTGTACTAAAACCCAAACTAACTTGAGTTCCAGCAGGCAGACAAACACTTAAGGTGAAAGACGTACATCCTGTGGCTCTTGTCGGTCTACATCCATATCTACTGTTATGCAACACAACAAGGGACAAAACCGACAGTTAACGAAACATTAACAATATATATTCTGAGCTAGTGTAAAACTATATCCCTGAATGCAAATGAAGGGATTCCACCGATAGCAGAAATAGGCCCTGCAGCTGTCTCTGGGGGTGGGCAGCAAAGTGACAGGAAAATGTGGCCATAACTGGGCGTCTGCACTCGGCAATCCATCCCGAGGAGGCGTTCATTGTGTACTGTTGTTGTTACCACCAATCAGGCCAGGAGGGGGCTAATCTCTGGCGTGCACTGCTGTCGGAAACATCAGGGGGCAAGATATAGATAGTAGTAATCCCAGAGGTGGCGGGGTTGGGTGGCCAGATTTTTTTTTTTTTCTCTCTTTCCCTCTCTCTGCGTTGGCCAATATAATGATCTATTAGGGATGGAATTTATAATGCAAAGACTTTTTCAGTTGTAATTTCTTTGACGTCGAACGTTATCGTTGTTGACAGTCTCAAAAATATCCCGTCAGGGAGCAGATTTATGCAAATAGGAGACTGACTTATCATTACGTGAGGGCAGAGGAGTGTAATCATTGATGCCAATGGAAGCCAGGCTTCCCCCAAATATTTGACCGATAAAAAAATAAAAACAGTATAAAATAATTTAATCTTTCATCTCTCTGTGTTTTCATACTTTCCCTTAAAATTGGCAAATGGCTGAATCTCACTGGAGAAATCATCAGAGCGAGGGAAACAGCGCCCCCTCTGTCTCAGTATGTGTAGCCCATGTATCTGATGCTGTCTGAACAGGGAAACAGCGCCCCCTCTGTCTCAGTATGTGTAGCCCATGTATCTGATGCTGTCTGAACAGGGAAACAGCGCCCCCTCTGTCTCAGTATGTGTAGCTCATGTATCTGATGCTGTCTGGACCAAAAGAGTATCACATGTTGCCGCCACAGCATTTGATTGATTGATGCCAGCAAGCATTTCACCTCCGTTAATAAATGTAAAAAAGCTGAGCTCAACTGTCGGTTGTCCAGCCACATGCAAAATGTCCCCCAAAAGGAGGCCAGTTTGGATTTACACCAATCAAATCGCATCCAAAGCAAAAGGTTGTCAGAAAAACGTTGTCCGTTCCTAGTCTGCTTGTGTCGTTGTCCTGCCGTAGCTTTCTAAATCAGAAAACATTCACTTGATGGACCATGCTGTAGGTCATTTAACTATTTGTTACATGCAATATTTGTTTTTGTGGACACCGGGACATGTGTTGCTTTCTGGTATTGTGATGAAACAAGTGTATGCGTAGTCTAATTTATTCCGCCACTGTGACTGTTGTCTTTTTTGTTGTCTCGGCCATATTGCATATCAGAGTGGTGTATGAACTAAGGGCTATAGAGCAAACAACACAATTATCACAGGTTGTAAATATGGCTTTTTTTACTGGCTTGGCTTCCCCAGTGATTTAACTCAAGCACCAGCTATTGCATGGGGGTACAGTTCACACATGAATAACAGGAAAATATCATTTTCTGTCAGGAAATCAAAAAGTGAAGAAAAAAAACTACTGTTGCTATAGCAAACGTAGTAAAACATGTAGAATCTTGCCAGTGGTGTAAATATGTTGTGTATGCATGAATCCGAGTATAATAGAAGTTACATGATAATCCAATAAGAGTGTTAGGACTACAATAGCAGCTATCCTACAACTAGATAGCTAACAATTTAATAGTCTAAATCGTATGGAGACAATTGGAGAAAATTCTAAAAATATAACAACCCCTGCAACTATTACAATAACACACTAACTAACTCATTAGTAAACAATGACAACGAAAGGGGGGTCCATAAAAAGACATCAGACAGCAATACTCAGTTCTATCCGACGTCACCAATCCCCTCAACTTCAACAAAGGCAGGGTATCAGACTGCGTTTAAATCCCTCGCTGTCTCGTCTGTCTCGACCTCGGATTGAACCCTGCAGCTACCGACGTCTGAACCCTCAACACAGACACCTACCTACCTACCTGCGTGTTATATTACCCTACTGTAATCACCTATGAAGTGTCCGGTGGCTACACTGTAACAAAGTAGTCTTGACTTCGCACGCGATGTTACAATGTTGCTCAATTTATACAATGTAGTAATAACCGCATTCCAATACGAAGAAGCCACCTGCCTCCCTTGTACTGAAAGACGTAACGCAACACACTGTTTGTCGGGTGGCCAGAGCTAAAGATGTATTTGCAATTGCATCCAAATTAAATTCCCCTGAATGAAAATATTACTATTGAAACAAAAAAATGCACTCAATCGCCAAGGTTGTGGCCTGAGATTTAAGGGAATCTGCATTCAAACAGACACTGGAAATGAATCTCCCAAACTCACCAACATAATGCACCACGCACGTCTGTCCTTTTTTAGGGAAGGTCCTTCCTGTGGGAGAAAAAGCCACAGATAAACAGGATAACGGGCATGAAAAGACGACGAGACGCTAAAACAGGATAACTGGCATGAAAAGACGACGAGCCGCTAAAACAGGATAACGGGCATGAAAAGACGACGAGACGCTAAAACAGGATAACGGGCATGAAAAGACGACGAGCCGCTAAAACAGGATAACGGGCATGAAAAGACGACGAGACGCTAAAACAGGATAACGGGCATGAAAAGACGACGAGACGCTAAAACAGGATAACGGGCATGAAAAGACGACGAGCCGCTAAAACAGGATAACGGGCATGAAAAGACGACGAGACGCTAAAACAGGATAACGGGCATGAAAAGACGACGAGACGCTAAAACAGGATAACGGGCATGAAAAGACGACGAGACGCTAAAACAGGATAACCGCATGAGAAGACTAAGAGAAGCTGCATTTTTTTGTATGGAAATTAAAATGAATGAACGGAAATCCATCAGAAATCTTGAGCTAAAGATATGCATAAACATATTTTACCATCGCCCGGGGTTATTGTCTCAATTTCTACTCCCATTTCCTTCGTTAATATCCCTCCACCCTACCAAGAGACTATCTTCCTTCAATCTGCTATTTCAGCGGCTGTTGTCGTCTGTCTCCGTGCAGCGGCGTCTACCACGTGATGTGAATGTAGCGGTTAAACCGGAGAAAAAAAGTGGGAGTGTCACATTTTGAGCGCGATTTTTTTAATTTTTTTATTCTGTTAATAAATAATAACAATGTAATAACAATGCACGCACCATTAAACGATCGCGTGGTGTTTTTTCTTCTTCTGTTGGATGTTAGATTTACCTTCCCCATTTATTTATTTTAATATATTTGATCTGTAATGAAGCATCAGCATCCCAGACTAGAGTATACTTTAGGCCTACTGTATACTAGGTTAAAATACTTCAAATAAAATGTCGATCTTGATCCCTTTGAATATAAGTGGTTTATTACAAACATATTACTCTGAGGTCCTTGCATCCAGTGAACAGTACTGGACACCAGTGGTTCCCAACCAGAGCTACTAAGAACCCTGGTGGTACCTGCCCTACCCACAGGGGGTACCTGGTCTACCTACAGGGGGTACTTGAGAAGATCCATAAGACCATAGGCTTACTGGTAAAACGCACACGAGGGGGTACGTCAGGGGTACTCTGGGCAGAGAAAAATGAAGTCGGTGGTACATTAACAGAGAAAGGTTGGGAACCACTGTTGTACACAAAAGTGATTACAATGGTTGGATAAGAAAACACACACACATGCAGAAACACAATACATAGGCTGAGTCAAATGTCTGTGTTTCGGCCTGTGACCATGACAATCGTCTTCAGTGAAATAGGAAGCAGTGTCCTATAGCATGGTATCAGATGAGGTGTGAACAGTCATGCAACATGTCAGACAGAAGACACTGACAGATGGAAGTTTCCAGCTAGACAGGCTGGCTGTGTCTGAGCGGAGGCTACAATCCCACTGCCTCCATGTCTTGGTTTCCATCCACTTTCCTGTAAAGAACAAAATGTCATAGAATTATCAGGAAAGATTACATGTCTTCATAAAATAATAATAATGAATTATATTTTTTATAAAATCATACTGTAGATTCTATTATGTACATTATTTTCATATTACTATTTGTATTACTTTTTTTGAATCTACTTTTATTTTACTACTTGTTATTTTGGTACTATTGTATTTGTCATTGCTGAGGAGCATTAGCAAGTAAGCAAATGGCTGTACCATGTGCACGTGCCCAATAAACTTTTATTTGATTTGCGAGAAAAACAAAAACTAGACAGCTATAGTGATCTACCACTAGATGTCAGTCTAGCATACAATCAGCTCAACCAATTAATCCAAGTAATGTAGATCCACTGTAGGGTATTGGGACTATCAACAGGATGGAAACTCACTCTGCTTTCTGCAGTTCCTTTTGGATCTGGCCGCGCCGCTCCTCATTGATGGGGTAGAAATAAAACAGCACCAGACCAATGAGGAGGAGGACGACGGGCACAGGGGCGAACAGGACTCGCAACGCTGTGATCACAGCTGGGTTCTGCCTGCAGGCCCCAGGCTTATACCCTGCAAAGCTGAGGGTGGGGAGAGGAGGGTTACACTCGATAGACAAGCAATTACAGAAGAGGGGAAACGCTTCTGAAAGTGCCGCCGCACTACAGATAGAATCCAAGCATTGGTACAAATATAGATTGAGTCATGTATGGGGTTTATTTACATCAACATGACTCTTCATTGGATGCTGTTTAGAGACATGACAAACCCAAATGAAGAGTCATGTTGATGTAAAATAAATCCATACATGATTCAAATTCTATTTGTACCAATACTTAGGATTGTAGTCTCCAATCCTTGCAGGTGGAACTCACTGTAATGCCAGGGTAGAGATGCCCACAGACATCCCCCCTCCGAACTTGTTGAAGAAAACGTAGCAGGAGTAAAACATGGGCTCTAGGTCTGTACTGGTGGGATTCTTCACCTTGAAGTCATCAACTACATCCGGCAACATAGACCTGCACACAGACAGGATGACAAGGTACTGTGTGAGAATACATTGTAGACTATTTCACTCAATAAATAACACATTTATTACTGTCCACTTCTTCTTCCTTCCTTCCTTCCTTCCTTCCTTCCTTCCTTCCTTCCTTCCTTCCTTCCTTCCTTCCTTCCTTCCTTTAGTAGATGATTTAATAGTTGGGAGTAAAACACAGATGTTTCTCAGCTCAGAGAGCACTGCAGACCATTTCTTAACTTTCAAGTCTTAACTTTCAAGTGTGGTCCCCAATAGCTGTGGAAAAATAAGAATCTCAGAGTGTGTGGTAGGGAAGTGCCCCGGTCCAGAGTGTGTGGTAGGGAAGTGCCCCGGTCCAGAGTGTGTGGGAGGGAAGTGCCCCAGTCCAGAGTGTGTGGGAGGGAAGCGCCCCAGTCCAGAGTGTGGGAGGAAGCGCCCCAGTCCAGAGTGTGGGAGGAAGCGCCCCAGTCCAGAGTGTGTGGTAGGGAAGTGCCCCAGTCCAGAGTGTGTGGGAGGGAAGTGCCCCAGTCCAGAGTGTGTGGGAGGAAGCGCCCCAGTCCAGAGTGTGTGGGAGGAAGCGCCCCAGTCCAGAGTGTGGTAGGGAAGTGCCCCAGTCCAGAGTGTGTGGGAGGGAAGTGCCCCGGTCCAGAGTGTGTGGGAGGGAAGCGCCCCAGTCCAGAGTGTGTGGGAGGAAGCCCCAGTCCAGAGTGTGTGGGAGGAAGTGCCCCAGTCCAGAGTGTGTGGGAGGAAGTGCCCCAGTCCAGAGTGTGTGGTAGGGAAGCGCCCCAGTCCAGAGTGTGGGGGGAAGTGCCCCAGTCCAGAGTGTGTGGTAGGGAAGTGCCCCGGTCCAGAGTGTGTGGTAGGGAAGTGCCCCGGTCCAGAGTGTGTGGGAGGGAAGTGCCCCGGTCCAGAGTGTGTGGGAGGGAAGCGCCCCAGTCCAGAGTGTGTGGGAGGGAAGTGCCCCAGTCCAGAGTGTGTGGTAGGGAAGTGCCCCAGTCCAGAGTGTGTGGTAGGGAAGTGCCCCGGTCCAGACTGTGTGGTAGGGAAGTGCCCCGGTCCAGAGTGTGTGGTAGGGAAGTGCCCCGGTCCAGAGTGTGGGAGGGAAGTGCCCGGTCCAGTGTGTGGGAGGGAAGCGCCCCAGTCCAGAGTGTGTGGGAGGAAGCCCCAGTCCAGAGTGTGTGGTAGGGAAGCCCCAGTCAAGAGTGTGTGGTAGGGAAGTGCCCCGGTCCAGACTGTGTGGTAGGGAAGTGCCCCAGTCCAGAGTGTGTGGTCGGGAAGTGCCCCAGTCCAGAGTGTGTGGTAGGGAAGTGCCCCGGTCCAGAGTGTGTGGTAGGGAAGTGCCCCGGTCCAGAGTGTGTGGTAGGGAAGTGCCCCAGTCCAGAGTGTGTGGTAGGGAAGTGCCCCAGTCCAGAGTGTGTGGTAGGGAAGCCCCAGTCCAGAGTGTGTGGTAGGGAAGTGCCCCGGTCCAGAGTGTGTGGTAGGAAGTGCCCCGGTCCAGAGTGTGTGGTAGGGAAGTGCCCCAGTCCAGAGTGTGTGGTAGGGAAGTGCCCCAGTCCAGAGTGTGTGGTAGGGAAGCCCCAGTCCAGAGTGTGTGGTAGGGAAGTGCCCCGGTCCAGAGTGTGTAGTAGGGAAGTGCCCCAGTCCAGAGTGTGTGGTAGGGAAGTGCCCCAGTCCAGAGTGTGTGGTAGGGAAGTGCCCCAGTCCAGAGTGTGGGAGGGAAGTGCCCGGTCCAGAGTGTGTGGGAGGGAAGCGCCCCAGTCCAGAGTGTTGGGAGGGAAGCCCCAGTCCAGAGTGTGTGGGAGGGAAGTGCCCCAGTCCAGAGTGTGTGGGAGGGAAGCCCCAGTCCAGAGTGTGTGGTAGGGAAGCCCCAGTCCAGAGTGTGTGGTAGGGAAGTGCCCCGGTCCAGAGTGTGTGGTAGGGAAGCCCCAGTCCAGACTGTGTGGTAGGGAAGTGCCCCAGTCCAGAGTGTGTGGTAGGGAAGCGCCCCAGTCCAGAGTGTGTGGGAGGGAAGTGCCCCAGTCCAGAGTGTGTGGTAGGGAAGTGCCCCAGTCCAGAGTGTGTGGTAGGGAAGTGCCCTCGGTCCAGAGTGTGGGAGGGAAGTGCCCCAGTCCAGAGTGTGTGGTCCCCGGTCCAGACTGTGTTAGGGAAGTGCCCCAGTCCAGAGTGTGTGGTAGGGAAGTGCCCCAGTCCAGAGTGTGTGGGAGGGAAGCGCCCCAGTCCAGACAGTGGTAGGGAAGTGCCCCGGTCCAGACTGTGTGGTAGGGAAGTGCCCGGTCCAGACTGTGTGGTAGGGAAGTGCCCCAGTCCAGAGTGTGTGGTAGGAAGTGCCCCGGTCCAGAGTGTGTGGTAGGGAAGTGCCTCGGTCCAGAGTGTGTGGTAGGGAAGTGCCCCGGTCCAGAGTGTGTGGTAGGGAAGTGCCCCGGTCCAGAGTGTGTGGTAGGGAAGTGCCCCGGTCCAGAGTGTGTGGTAGGGAAGTGCCCCGGTCCAGACTGTGTGGTAGGGAAGTGCCCCGGTCCAGTTACCAGGGAGACAGGGCCATTATGATAGGCTATACTGACCTAACTGTTTATATAGTGGATTTCAAGATACTCTAGAGCACTGTTTCCTGAACTCAGTCCTCAGGACCCCTAGGGTGCACATTTTGGTTTCTGCCCTAGCACTACACCACTGTTTCAAATCAACAAAGGTTAATGATTATTTTAATCAGTTGTTTGCTAGGGCAGGCCTGGGCAGCTCCAGTCCTCGGGGGCTGACTGGTGTCACAGTTTTCTTAACACACCTGACTCCAATAATCACCTAATTATGATCTTCAGTTAAAAATACAATTAGTTTTACAACAGCTGTGTTTGCTAGGGACAAAAGTGTGACACCAATCTAGGGATGGGGGTAAAAGTGTGACACCAATCAGGCCCTAGGGATGGGGGTAAAAGTGTCAATCAGGCCCTAGGGATGGGGGTAAAAGTGTGACGCCAAATCAGGTCAAAATGGGTCTCCCGGTCACGGCCGGCTGCTACAGAGCTACTGGACTAGTGGCAAAGCCAGCTACTGCGATGCAGTGCCTTAGACCACTGCGCCACTCGGGAGGCACCAACAAATTCTTATTTGCAATGACGGCCTTCCCCAGCCAAACCCTATGGGACTCCTAATCACGGCCGGTTGTGATACAGCCTGGAATCGAACCAGGGTCTGTTGTAACGCCTCTAGCACGGAGATGTAGTGCCTTAGACCACTGCACCACTCAGGAGCCCTACACCATTGAACATGTAATGGTACTGTATCTCTAATGCTTGTTAATACGATCATCATTTTAGTCATCACATTTATTGTGTTTTGACCTACAGTGCATCTGGAAAGTATTCAGACCCCTTGACAAGGTTGTAGCGTCATACCCAAGAAAATTCAAGGCTGTAAATTGTTGCCAAAGGTGCTTCAACAAAGTACTGAGTAAAGGGTCTGAATACTTATGTAAATGTGATATTTCAGTTTGACATTTTTCGTAAATTTGCTAATATTTCTAAAAACCTGTTTTTGCTTTGTCATTATGGTGTATTGTGTGTAGACTGATGAGGGAAAGAGAAAAAAACAAACAATTTAATCAATTTTAGAATAAGGCTGTAACGTAACAAAATGTGGAAAAAGTCAAGGGATCTGAATACTGTCAGAAT
The DNA here is from genome assembly GCF_023373465.1 of Oncorhynchus keta. Taxonomy (NCBI): domain Eukaryota; kingdom Metazoa; phylum Chordata; class Actinopteri; order Salmoniformes; family Salmonidae; genus Oncorhynchus; species Oncorhynchus keta. Next base: position 10,909,262 of record NC_068447.1, read on the forward strand.
GCATTGTGTGTACAAACACAAACTCTCACCAGGGCAGCAGGTAGAGTGCCGATAGACTAGACCCAGATATGATGGACATAATGATGAAGACAGGCAGGTTGCTCTGTATGGACGCAATGATCACAAGGGCCGGTGCATACATCTGAAAAAAAGGAGAAACAACAGAGTGATGAAGGAAGTTCAGAAATGTTAAGGATCAGCTGAAACATATACATAACAACACTCTTGTTAAAGGGAACTTACACAGAGTCCTATGTACAGCGTCGTCTTCTTCCCCAGTCTCAAAAGCAATGTCTGCCACAGAGGGATGGACAATGTGGCAGCTGTCTAGACAAGGACACACACATACAAAAAAAAAAGACACTCTTGTTACCTAAATCAATGCATGAACCTGCTCTGAATGAGTGTCAAACGTGGTTACTTTACTCACTAGCAGGATAAGGACGAGGTGTTGGAAGTAGGCCCCCAGACCTGCAGCATGGGTACAGAAGAGGGCAAAGTTTCCTTGAGCCATCTGGGTAATGTCGCCGTGACAGGAAAGAAAGAGAATCATTTAAAAGTCATTAACTTTGATCATCATCATCATACACACAAAACACACAGTCCAGACCCTAGGGCGACCCTCACCTGGAAGGCAAGCGAGGCAAAGAGAAACCCGAATACGAGCTTCACGTAAGGGGTGTGTCCCACCACCATCTTCATACCTGCCAGGTAGGGCATACGGATACGGTCCAGGGTACTGAGAGGAGCTGGGGTGGAAAGTGAAACAAATCATCAATAAATAGCCTGATGTCTCTCGTACCCCAGTCAAAAAAAACAAAAAACAATCTACACACAACAGAAGCACCTAAGAAACCATACTCACCCAACTGCTCCTTCACACCCAGGAAGAGCACAACACAACACAGGAAATAGATTCCTCCCAAAACTAAAGCAGCAAGCACGTAAGCTCTCCTCTGAAGCCAAGACAGAAAAATAACAAAATGAATATTAAATCAGCGTATCTGTACTAAGACACACAACAACAAGCTCAGGGGAAAACATTAAAAAAATACTTGTCAGTTCAGACAAGACAAGATTACACTTCCTGTAATGACCACAAATAGGGAAGAACCTATAACTGGAATGCTATTGCTGCATTTCTACAGTGCAGGCAAATTCTAGTTGATAAGTTCTATTTCACACTTTTGACATATTGCAGAGAGGAAGTGATGCAAAATTGTCTTCTCGGTTACAGAAGAGTGTGATAGTGGTTATTGTAAGAGCGGGAAGAGAAAGACGGTGGGGGTTATGAATATGATGGACCAAACCGTGTTCTGAAGGGTATCAGTGAGGGGCGAGGAGACGTTACGGAGGGAGGCCTCGCTGTAGTTCAGCTGGCTGCAGACTTGTGCACTCTTAGCATGGTACACCCCCACAATCTGACCCTGAATGGTTGCACCCGCCAGTGTTGCAAACACCTCCATCCCCATTCCTGAGGGAAAAGAACTATTGAAGAGGATGGAGACATATACCATGAAAACAGTGACATGGAATTAACCAACCAGGGGTACTAGGAACCCTTGAAGTACCTGGTCTATCCACAGGGGGTACTTGAGAAGACTCATGAGACCATAGGTTAACTGGTAAAAGGCACATGAAGGGGGTACTTCAAGGGTACTCTGGGTAGAGCAAAATGTACTTGGTGGTACAGTAACAGAGAAAAGTTTGGGAAACACTGACATGGAGAACAGTGAAGAGGAAATGGAGAGGAAAAACATTTTACCTCAGGTGTTTTAGGGGTTAAAACCAAAGATGCTCTTTTTAAAAACAATATTACTGTGTGAGGCAACTCCACCACTTCTTTACCTACAGCACAACACCAGCGTCAACATATGTGAAAACGGTCCATTTCTACATTTTGTAGAAGAAAAAGTATATAGTTCTACCTGATAACATCAAAAGTTTAAACGTTTTAAAAACAGTGATTTTCAAACACTATTATCCCTTTCATACTGTAATGAAACAGCAGGGAGCAGGTCTCGAACCCTCGACCTTGCAGCCCGAGGTCCGGCGCGCTTATCGACTGTGCCGCAAAAAGAATCCTCCTGCGGCAGGGTCGATTTCCGCTTATAAACCCAGGATCGTTACAATACTAAGACGTTTTTCCCACCAACTTCACCACACCGTCAACTGTTATCTTATATCTGAAAGGTATTGCCGGTATCAATGTCAAAACTTTTATTTCTGCATAAGTAATCATTTCGATAAACGTTGGCCTAAGGCTTAGCATAGCATTTTGCCGCAATGCTGAGGCAGCAATCGTTGTAAAGGTATTCCCTTGTGTGGTCAAGAACATTTATGCAGCGTTTTTATTGGGACAGCGCCACCACGCTGCTTTGAGACATTTCTGTGGGGTCTCATCCTGATAAATCAATCAACATTTTCACTGAATCTCAGTTTGTATATTGGTTAGGCTACAATTAGGCTGGGGAAATGTTAGCTAAATTGAGGTGAGTGCTGCTCATGATCATCTCGTCTAGTTGGCTCATTTCTTACAACATTTTACCAGCATGTTATGTAGTTTAACAAGTGGATTATTTCGCAGTCCCTTAATAGCCTTGGCTTACTCCCGACCAAAAGCCGTCGACTTCACTGACTGTGATTTTGTTTCACTGAATCTCAGTTTGTGTAGAGAGGATTTGGTTAATTGGTTTCTTTCCCCAAAGCACACACATCCCTGGGTCGCTCCTCTTTTCAGTTCGCTGCATCTAGCGACTGGAACGAGCTGCAAAAAACAATCCAACTGGACAGTTTTATCTCCATCTCTTCATTCAAAGACTCAATCATGAACACTCTTACTGACAGTTGTGGCTGCTTCGTGTTGTGGCTGCTTCGTGTTGTGGCTGCTTCGTGTTGTGGCTGCTTCGTGTTGTGGCTGCTTCGTGTTGTGGCTGCTTCGTGTTGTGGCTGCTTCGTGTTGTGGCTGCTTCGTGTTGTGGCTGCTTCGTGTTGTGGCTGCTTCGTGTTGTGGCTGCTTCGTGTTGTGGCTGCTTCGCGTGATGTATTGTTGTCTCTACCTTCTTGCATTTTGTGCTGTTGTCTGCGCCCCAATAATGTTTATTACATGTTTTGTGCTGCCACCATGTTGTTTTGCTACCATGTTGTGCTGCTGCCATGATGTGTTGCTACCATGCTGTGTTGTTGTCTTAGGTCTCTCTTTATGTAGTGTCACTCTTGTCGTGATGTGTGTTTTGTCCTATAATTTTATATCCCAGCCCCCGTCCCCTTTTGCCTTCTGGTAGGCCTTCATTGTAAATAAGAATTTGTTCTGAACTGACTTGCCTAGTTAAAATAAAGGTTAAATAAATCAAATTAAAGTCGCTCTAGTTTATGTATTTGCTCATCTATCACTAATCAGAAACAATTAGCATGCAATAACGCCAGTCTAAAATATGCCAGCCTAAAATGTGTCAGCATATTATTTTTGCTCGACTTCGTATAGGCAAAAGCACGTGGTTACTAGTCCCAACGCTCTAACCACTAGGCGACCTGCCGCTCTGCCTCACAAACACACGCGATCGTCCTCCCTCAAGCGTCTTAGACGACCGTGCCACCTCAAAAGCTAACTAATGAGGTGAAGCAAGCACGAAACTTCAGGCTAAGGAGTTTCACACATCCCTATGTGCTACATCCACCCCTCAAACATCCTCAACAGCGACCCCAGCGTTGAGCTGAGCTCAACTGTAGATCTGAGCTCAACTGTAGATCCGAGCTCAACTGTAGATCCGAGCTCAACTGTAGATCCGAGCTCAACTGTAGATCCGAGCTCAACTGTAGATCCGAGCTCAACTGTAGATCCGAGCTCAACTGTAGATCCGAGCTCAACTGTAGATCTGAGCTCAACTGTGGATCCGAGCTCAACTGTAGATCCGAGCTCAACTGTAGATCCGAGCTCAACTGTAGATCCGGTTCACGGTACCACTGAGCGCTCACCGAGTGGCGCAGCGGTCTAATGCACTGCATCTCAGTGTCACAACAGTACCTGGTTAAAATCCAGGCTGCATCACATCTGGCTGTGATTAGGAGTCCCATAGGACGACGCACAATCATCCCAGCATCATCTGGGTTTGGCAGGGGTAGACCGTCATTGTAAATAAGAATTTGTTCTTAAACTGACTTGCCTAGTTAAATGAAAGGTTCTACTTAAAATAATAATAATAACTAAATACACAAAAGGATGTCAAGCTGCTTAGAAATAGGGGTGTGCTGAGTACAACAGATATGGAGAATTTTCTGAATACGTATTTTTTATGACAAGTGTTTTGTTTTTTTCAGCTGCCAGCATGCATCTCTGTTTCACTCAAACAGTGTGAAGCTGTGTGCTCTAAACAGCGGTTGGCTACATCTTCTGTAACAGTCAGTATGTGGTGTGGCCACCAGCTGCATTAAGTACTACAGTGCATCTCCTCCTCATGGACTGCACCAGATTTGCCAGTTCTTGCTGTGAGATGTCACCCCACTCTTCCACCAAGGCACCTGCAAGTTCCCAGACATTTCAGGGGGGGAATGGCCCTAGCCCTCACCCTCTGATCCAACAGGTCCCAGACGTGCTCAATGGGATTGAGATCCGGGCTCTTTGCTGGCCATGGCAGAACACTGACATTCCTGTCACGCACAGAACGGGCAGTATGGCTGGTGGAACTGTCATGCCGGAGGGTCATGTCAGGATGAGCCTGCAGGAAGGGTACCACATGAGGGAGGAGGATGTCTTCCCTGTAACACATAGCGTTGAGATTGCATGCAATGACAACAAGCTCAGTCCGATGATGCTGTGACACACTGTCCCAGACCATGACGGATCCTCCACCTCCAAATCGATCCCGCTCCAGAGTACAGGCCTCAGTGTAACGCTCATTCCTTCGACGATAAACACAAGTCCGACCATCACCCCTGGTGAGACAAAACCGCAACTCAGTGAAGAGCACTTTTTGCCAGTCCTGTCTGGTCCAGCGACAGTGGATCCATAGGCGACCTTGTTGTCGGTGATGTAAAGCAGGTCCTCACCAGACAACAGGCCTACAAGCCCTCAGTCCAGCCTCTCTCAACCTATTGCAGACAGTCTGAGCACTGATGGAGGGATTGTGTGTTCCTGGTGTAACTCGGCAGTTGTTGTTGCCATCGTGTACCTGTCCCGCAGGTGTGATGTTCGGATGTACCGATCCTGTGCAGGTGTTGTTACACATGGTCTGCCACTGCGAGAACGATCAGCTGTCCATCCTGTCTCCCTGTCGTGCTGTCTTGGTCGTCTCACAGTACAGACATTGCAATTTATTGCCCTGGCCACATCTGCAGTCCTCGTGCCTCCTTGCAGCATGCCTAAGGCACGTTCAAACAAATGAGCAGGGACCCTGGGCATCTTTCTTTTGGTGTTTTTCAGAGTCAGTAGAAAGGCCTCTTTAGTGTCCGAAATCTTCATAACTGTGACCTTAATTGCCTACCGTCTGTAAGCTGTTAGTGGCTTAACGACTATTCCACAGGAGCATGTTCATGAATTGTTTATGGTTCATTGAACAAGCATGAGAAACAGTGTTCAACCCCTTTACAATGAAGATCTGTGAAGTTATCTGGATATGTACGAATTATCTTTGAAAGACAGGGTCCTGAAAAAGGGACGTTTCTTTTTTTGCTGAATTTAGAAACACTGCTGTTTTCAGACACTGGTTTGGTGCTGGAGATAATGAATATGAGGTTGAAAAGTGGCAGATTTGGCATACTGTCCATAGACTGAAACCAAGCCAGTATTTATATTATCTCTAATGCACACAACACTTCTTCAATTAAGCGTTTTTTTTTTTTTTTTTACACTGAAGTTCAGGAAATGTGTCTGTGTCTCTGATCATTGACCTGTTAACTTTAGCTTGCTTTCAGCCAACACCCCGTCCACAGCAAACAGAGTCAGTCACTGCCAGGAAACCAAATCATCAACAGTCAGGCATGAAACTGACATCCTGTCTGGCCTGCCTACGTCTCTATACAAATAATAATAATAGTGATAACCACTACATAGGCTACATCACAACAACGGAGTACATTAGTGATGGTTGTACCATCATCATTATCATAAGAATGTGTTTACTAATCATTTAATCCGGGAAGTTCTGCTAAAATTACATGAAATCATAGTTTCCATGGGAAACCTGAAACAATATCTGATGAGTGATTTAACTCCAGAGGATGCCTTACTGTAGCCGGTGGCAGAGTCTCTGTCCTTCTGGTCACCCCCCAGGAACATGTTGAGTGAAGAGTAGGGGACATGATAGCACTGGAGAGGGAAGAGATGGACTTTAACCACAGGAACATGTTGAGTGAAGAGTAGGGGACATGATAGCACTGGAGAGGGAAGAGATGGACTTTAACCACAGGAACATGTTGAGTGAAGAGTAGGGGACATGATAGCACTGGAGAGGGGAGAGATGGACTGTAACCACAGGAACATGTTGAGTGAAGAGTAGGGGACATGATAGCACTGGAGAGGGAAGAGATGGACTGTAACCACAGGAACATGTTGAGTGAAGAGTAGGGGACATGATAGCACTGGAGAGGGAAGAGATGGACTTTAACCACAGGAACTGGACATGATAGCAGAGGGAAGAGATGGATGGACTGTAACATGATAGCACATGGACTTTAACCACAGGAACATGTTGAGTGAAGAGTAGGGGACATGATAGCACTGGAGAGGGAAGAGATGGACTGTAACCACAGGAACATGTTGAGTGAAGAGTAGGGGACATGATAGCACTGGAGAGGGAAGAGATGGACTTTAACCACAGGAACAATGCACAAAGAACAGTAGAGTATTTGGGTGTAACCATAGTTCTGTTAGAAGTTGGGTGCACCTAAACATTATAAGCACCGCTTGCAAAATGGAATAGATTGTGGCTACTAGCTTAGTAGTCGCCACAGAGGACCGAGCACACCTCCATCTACATTGACAGTGCTGTAGTGGAGCAGGGCAAGAGCTTCAAGTTCCTCTGTGTCCACATCACTAAGGAATTATCATGTTCCAAACACACCAACACAGTCGTGAAGAGGGCACGACAAAACCTCTTCCCCCCTCAGGAGGCTGAAAAGATTTGTCATGTTTTACAGCTGCACCATTGAGAGAGAGAATCTTGAATGGCTGCATCACCGCTTGGTACGGAAACTGCTTGGCACCCGACGCTATAAGTTTGGCACACCTGTATCTGAGGAGTTTCACCCATTCTTCTCTGCAGATCCTCTCAAGCTCAGTCAGGTTTGTTGGGGAGTGTTGCTGCACAGCTATTTTCAGGTCTCTCCAGACATGTTCTATTGGGCTCAAGTCCGGGCTCTGGATGTGCCACCCAAGGCCATTCAGAAACTTGTTCCGAAGCCACTCCTGCGTTGTCTTGGCTGTGTGCTTAGGGTCATTTTCCTGTTGGATGGTGAACTTTGGCCCCAGTCGGAGGTCCTGAGCAGGTTTCAATCAAGAATCGCTTTGTACTTTGCTCCGTTCATCTTTGCCTCAATCCTGACTAGTCTCCCAGTCCCTGCAGCTGAAAAACATCCCCACAGCATGATGCTGCCACCACCATGCTTCACTGTAGGGATGGTGCCAGGTTTCCACATGGGTTGTGACACTTGGCATTCAGGCCAAAGAGTTCAATTTTTGTTTCATCAGACCAGAGAATCTTGTTTCCCATGGTCTGAGAGTCTTTAGGTGCCTTTTGGCAAACTCCAAGTGGGCTGTCATGTACCTTTCACTGAGGAGTGGCTTCCGTCTGGCCACTCTACCATAAAGGCTTGATTGGTGGAGTTCTACAGAGATTGTTGTCCTTCTAGAAGGTTCTCCCATCTCCACAGAGGAACTGTAGAGCTCTGTCAGAGGGACCATCGGGTTCTTGGTCACCTCCCTGACCAAGGCCCTTCTCCCCCAACTGCTTATTTAGGCCGGACAGCCAGCTCATGAAGAGTTTGAGGTTCCAAACTACTTCCATTTAAGAATAATGGAGGCCACCATGTTCTTGGGGCGCTTCAAGGCTTCAGAAATGTTTGGTAACCTTCCCTAGATCTGTGCCTCGACACAATCCTGTCTCAGAGGTCTACGGACAATACCGTCGACCTCATGGCTTGGTTTTTGCTCTGACATGCACTGTGGGACCTTACAGCGCCTTGCAAAAGTATTCATCACCTCTTGGCGTTTCTCCTATTTTGTTACATTACAAATCTGTAATTTAAATAGATTTTTATTTGGATTTCAGGTCATGGACATACACAAAATAGTCCAAATTGGTGAAGTGAAAAAAATTACTTGTTTTAAAATTATAATTTTTTAATGGAAAAGTGGTGCGTGCATATGTATCCCCCCCCCCCCCTTTGCTATGAAGCCCCAAAATAAGATCTGACTTAACCAATTACCTTCAGAAGTCACATAATGAATTAAATAAAGTCCACCTGTTTGCAATCTAAGTGTCACATGATCTCAGTATATATACACTTGTGTCACGTTCTGTCCATCGTTCGTATGTGTTTGTGTTTTCCTTGTTTTAGTGTTGGTCAGGACGTGAGCAGGGTGGGCATTCTATGTTGTGTGTCTGGTTTGTCTATTTCTATGTTTGGCCTGATATGGTTCTCAATCAGAGGCAGGTGTTAGTCATTGTCTCTGATTGGGAACCATATTTAGGTAGCCTGTTTTGTGTTGGGTTTTGTGGGTGATTGTTCCTGTCTCTGTGTTTGCACCAGATAGAGCTGTTTAGGTTTTCACTTTTCTGGTTTTGTATAGTCTGTTCATGTAAAACATGAATAACCACCACGCTGCATTTTGGTCCGCCTCTCTTTCACCAGAAGAAAACCCTTACAGAATCACCCACCAACCAAGAACCAAGCGGCGTGGTAAACAGAGGCAGCAGCAACCGCAGCAGCAGGAGAAGCGACAGGTGCAGCAGGAGCAACAGCAGCAGCAGCAAAGGCAGCAGCAGGAGAAGCAACAGAGGCAGCAGCAGGAGAAGCAGCAGCAGCAGCAGCAGTGGGAGAGGCTGCACTATTTGGATAAATGGACTTGGGAGGAGATCCTTGACGGAAAAGGACCCTGGGCAGAGCCAGGGGAATATTGCCGCCCCAAAGCCGAGCTGGAGGCAGCGAAAGCAGAGAGGCGGCATTATGAGGAGCAAGCACGGCAGAGCGGCTGGAAGCCCGAGAGGCACCCCCAAAAATGTCTTGGCACAGGGAGAGTGTGGCAGAGTCAGGAGTCAGACCTGAGCCAACTCCCCCTGTTTACCGTAAGGAGCCATGGATGGAATTGGAGCTGTCGGCGAAGCTGAGTGCTGAGTCTGAGAGTGTTGAGGATGTATTGGACAGAGTAGAGAGAAAGCTGTTGGTTTGGCATAGTATGCACGGCATAGTATGCACGGCATTTGCCCTGAGGAGCGTGTTAGCTGTCCGAAGTCACCCGTGTCAGTTCCTCGTACTCAGCCTGAAACGTGTGTTGGAGTTCCGGGGGATTTGATGCCGGCTATACACACCAGGTCTCCAGTACACCTTCACAACCCGGTGTGTCCTGTTCCTTGCACTCACCTGGAGGTGTGTGGCCCGGTACCACCAATGCCGGCTCCCCGCACCAGGCGGTTTCTCCGTCCCATCAACACAGGTGCTCCCGCCTGTCCGGCGCTGCCAGAGCTCCCGCTCCTCAGTCCAGAGGCACCAGCGCTCCTCAGTCCAGAGGCGCCAGAGCTTCTCTGTCCAGCGCGGCCAGAGACTTCCTCCTCTCCAGCCCAGCCGGAGTCTCCCGCCTGTCCAGAGGCGCCAGAGCCCCTCATTCCAGAGGCGCCAGTGCCGCCAGTCTGCCCAGCGCCGCCAGTCTGCCCAGCGCCGCAAGTGCCGCCAGTCTGCCCAGCGCCGCCAGCACCGGCAGTCTGCCCAGCGCCGCCAGTGCCGCCAGTCTGCCCAGCACCGCCAGTGCCGCAAGTCTGCCCAGCACCGCCAGTGCCGCCAGTCTGCCCAGCGCCGTCTAAGCTACCCGTCTGCCCATGCCCGCCAGTGCCATCAGTCTGCCCAGCGCCGCCAGTGCCGCCAGTCTGCCCAGCGCCGCCAGTCTGCCCAGCGCCGTCTGAGCTACCCGTCTGCCCAGCGCCGTCTGAGCTACCAGTCTGCCCAGCGCCGCCAGTCTGCCCAGCGCCGCAAGTGCCGCCAGTCTGCCCAGCGCCGCCAGTGCCGCCAGAACTGCCAGTCAGCCAGGATCCGCCAGTCTGCCAGGATCCACCAGTCAGCCAGGATCTGCCAGGATCCGCCAGTCAGCCAGGATCTGCCAGAACTACCAGTCAGCCAGGATCCGCCAGAACTGCCAGTCAGCCAGGATCCGCCAGTCTGCCAGGATCCGCCAGTCAGTCAGGATCCGCCAGAACTGCCAGTCAGCCAGGATCCGCCAGTCTGCCAGGATCCACCAGTCAGCCAGGATCTGCCAGGATCCGCCAGTCAGCCAGGATCTGCCAGAACTACCAGTCAGCCAGGATCCGCCAGAACTGCCAGTCAGCCAGGATCCGCCAGTCTGCCAGGATCCGCCAGTCAGCCAGGATCCGCCAGAACTGCCAGTCGGCCAGGATCTGCCAGTCGGCCAGGATCTGCCAGTCAGCCAGGATCCGCCAGTCTGCCAGGATCAGTTAGATCCGCCATTCAGCCAGGATCCGCCAGTGTGCCAGGATCCGCCATTCAGCCAGGATCCGCCAGTCAGCCAGGATCCGCCAGTCTGCCAGAATCCTCCAGTCTGCCAGGATCCACCAGTCAGCCAGGATCCGCCAGTCTGCCAGGATCCGCCAGTCAGCCAGGATCTGCCAGAACTGCCAGTCAGCCAGGATCCGCCAGAACTGCCAGTCAGCCAGGATCCGCCAGTCAGCCAGGATCCGCCAGTCAGCCAGGATCCGCCAGTCTGCCAGAACTGCCAGTCGGCCAGGATCTGCCAGTCAGCCAGGATCTGCCAGTCAGCCAGGATCCGCCAGTCGGCCAGGATCTGCCAGTCAGCGAGGATCCGCCAGAACTGCCAGTCAGCCAGGATCCGCCAGTCAGCCAGGATCCGCCAGTCTGCCAGGATCCGCCAGTCAGCCAGGATCTGCCAGAACTGCCATTCGGCCAGGATCTGCCAGTCGGCCAGGATCCGCCAGTCTGCCAGGATCAGTTAGATCCGCCATTCAGCCAGGATCCGCCAGTCTGCCAGGATCCGCCAGTCAGCCAGGATCCGCCAGTCAGCCAGGATCCACCAGAACTGCCAGTCAGCCAGGATCCGCCAGTCTGCCAGGATCCGCCAGTCTGCCAGGATCCGCCAGTCAGCCAGGATCCGCCAGAAGTGCCAGTCGGCCAGGATCCGCCAGTCGGCCAGGATCCGCCAGTCGGCCAGGATCCGCCAGTCGGCCAGGATCCGCCAGTCAGCCAGGATCCGCCAGTCTGCCAGGATCCGCCAGAACTGCCAGTCGGCCAGGATCTGCCAGTCAGCCAGGATCTGCCAGTCTGCCAGGATCCGCCAGTCTGCCAGGATCCGCCAGTCAGCCAGGATCCGCCAGAACTGCCAGTCGGCCAGGATCTGCCAGTCAGCCAGGATCTGCCAGTCAGCCAGGATCCGCCAATCAGCCAGGATCTGCCAGTCAGCCAGGATCTGCCGGAACCCCCAGCCAGCCAGGATCTAGTAGATCCATCAAACTGCCTGAGCTTCCTCTCACTCCCGAGCTTCCTCTCACTCCCGAGCTTCCTCTCACTCCCGAGCTTCCTCTCACTCCCGAGCTTCCTCTCACTCCCGAGCTTCCTCTCACTCCCGAGCTTCCCCTCAGTCCCGAGCTTCCCCTCAGTCCCGAGCTTCCCCTCACTCCCGAGCTTCCCCTCAGTCCCGAGCAGTCCTGATCTACCTCAGTCCAGTGGGGCCCGTTGTTAGGTTTCCTAGGCCAAGGTTAGCAGCGAGGGTCGCCACTCAAGGGACGCTAAGGAGGTGGACTAAGACAGTTATGGAGTGGGGTCCACGTCCAGCGCCAGAGCCGCCACCGCAGACAGATGCCCACCCAGACCCTCCCCTATAGGTTTAGGTTGTGCGTTCGGAGTCCGCACCTTGGGGGTTTGTCACGTTCTGTCCATCGTTCGTATGTGTTTTCCTTGTTTTAGGGTTGGTCAGGACGTGAGCTGGGTGGGCATTCTATGTTGTGTGTCTGGTTTGTATATTTCTATGTTTGGCCTGATATGGTTCTCAATCAGAGGCAGGTGTTAGTCATTGTCTCTGATTAGGAACCATATTTAGGGTGCCTGTTTTGTGTTGGGTTTTGTGGGTGATTGTTCCTGTCTCTGTGTTTGCACCAGATAGGACTGTTTAGGTTTTCACTTTTCTTGTTTTGTATAGTCTGTTCATGTATAGTCGTCTTTATTAAAAACATGAATAACCACCACGCTGCATTTTGGTTCGCCTCTCTTTCACCAGAAGAAAACCCTTACAACTTGTTCTGAAAGGCCCCAGATTCTGCAACGCCACTAAGCGAGCGGTACCATTGAAGACCAAGGATCTCTCCAAACAGGTCAGGGACAAAGTTGTGGAGTAGTACAGATCAGGGTTGGGTTATAAAAAAAAGATCAGAAATTTTGAACATCCCACGGAGCACCATTAAATCCATTATTAAAAAAATAGAAAGAATATGGCACCACAAGAAACCTGCCAAGAGAGGGCCGCCCACCAAAACTCACAGACCAGGTAAGGAGAGCATTAATCAGAGAGGCAACAAAGAGACCAAAGATAACCCTGAAGGAGCTGCAAAGCTCAACAGCGGAGATTGGAGTATCTGTCCATAGGACCACATTAAGCCGTACACTCCACAGAGCTGGGCTTTACGGAAGTGTCCAGAAAAAAGCCATTGCTTAAAGAAAAAAATAAGCAAACACGTTTGGTGTTCGCCAAAAGGCATCTGGGAGACTCACCAAACATATGGAACAAGGTACTCTGGTCAGAGGAGACTAAAATGTAGCTTTTTGCCCATCAAGGAAAACACATGTCAGGTGCAAACCAAACACCTCTCATCACCCCAAGAACAACATCCCCACAGTAAGCATGGCGGTGGCAGCATCATGATGTGGGGATGTTTTTCCATCGGCAGGGAAACTGGTCAGAATTGAAGGAATGATGGTTGGTGATAAATAAAGGGAAATTCTTGAAGGAAACCTGGTTCAGTCTTCCAGAGATTTGAGACTGGGACGGAGGTTCAACTTCCAGCAGGACAATGACACTAAGCATACTGCTAAAGCAACACTCAAGTGGTTTAAGGGGAAACATTTAAATGTCTTTAGAATGGCCTTGTCAAAGCCCAGACCTCAATCCAATTGAAAATATGTGGTATGACTTAAAGATTGCTGTACACCAGTGGAACCCATCCAACTTGAAGGAGCTGGACCAGTTTTGCCTTGAAGAATGGCCAAAAATCCCAGTGGCTAGATGTGCCAAGCTTATAGAGACATACCCCAAGAGACTTGCAGCTGTAATTGCTGTAAAAGGTGGCTCTACAAAGTATTGACTTTGGTGGGGGTGAATAGTTATGCAAGCTCAAGTTCTGTTTTTTTTGTCTTACTTCTTGTTTGTTTCAAAATAAAACATATTTAGCATCTTCAAAGTGGTAGGCATGTTGTGTAAATTAAATGATACTAACCCCCCCAAAAATCCATTTTAATTCCAGGTTGTAAGGCAACAAAATAGGAAAAATGCCAAGGGGGTGAATACTTTGCAAACCACTGTATATAGACATGTGTGTGCCTTTCCAAATCATGTCCAATCAAATTGATTGTGGACAAGTGGACTCCAAGTGGACTTCTCAAGGATGATCAATGGAAACAGGATGCACCTGAGCTCATTTTTGAGTGTCATTGCAAAGGGTCTGAACACTTATGTAAATAAGGTTTTTCAGTTACATATAACATTTGCAAAAATCTCAAAATCTGTTTTCACTTGGTCATTATGGGGTATTTTGTGTAGATTGTAGAGGATTTTTAAATTTTATTTAATCCATTTTAGAATAAGGCTATAACGTAACAAAATGTGGAAAAAGTCCAGGGGTCTAAATACTTTCCAAATGCAGTTTCTATGTACATATCTACCTCAATGACCTCATACCCCTGCACATCAACTCAGTATTGGTACCCCTGCACATCAACTCAGTACTGGTACCCCTGCACATCAACTCAGTATTGGTACCCCTGCACATCAACTCAGTACTGGTACCCCTGCACATCAACTCAGTACTGGTACCCTGTGTATGTAGCCAAGTTATTGTTACTCATTGTGCATTTATTTATTGTGTTATTATTTTTAAAATTGTTCTATTATTTCTCTTTTTTACTCCTTTGCATCGTTGGGAAGGGCCCGTAAGTAAGCATTTCACTGTTAGTCTACACCTGTTGTTTACGAAGCACGTGACAAAATAACATTTCATTTGATTTGAGCTTACAGTCATGAAGACATCAAAGAGGCAGCTCCAGATGAAGAACCAGAAGAAACTGGAGGAGGGAGACATGGACTCCTGAGGCGTGAACCACATCATGATGTAGGCCAGGACGCCCAGAGGCATGGAGAATACGATCCTGAGGGGTGGAAGGGAGGGAATATCGCACATTGCTTGAATGGTGAAATCATGGGCAGTTTAATCGTGTTTTATCATCAGAATGTATCCTAAATCAGTGATGTGGTGTGCAGAGAAAGAAAGAAAGGATACCTAGTCAATTATACAACTGAATGCATTCAACTGAAATGTGTATTCCGCATTTAACACAACCCCTCTGAATAAGAGGTGCGGAGGGCTGCAGATATTATGGGCGTTGCTCTTCTGAAGTCACTAACCAGGGAATGAGTTTGCCGATGCGTGTCCTACCACTCTTGATGACCATATATCCCACCAGAGGGTCAGTGATGGCATCCCATGCCCGGCCAAGGAAGAGGATGAGAGATGCATAGAAGGCCCCCATCTAGAGGTGCAGTATAAAGGATCATTACTGGGTGGTGGGGTTGTTAAAAGGAATGAGCCTCTGCCTGGTGTTAATAGAACTCACTAACTAAAGTAATGGAGGTGACAGTGTTGTTAAATTACAGAGGGTGGCTGCTCTGTTGCATCATGGGATGAGGGCTGAGTGCAATACCACACCAATAAATATATATAACAAAAGCAGAATCTAAAATACACACTATGCTATTACCATCATATACGGTGCTGTTTGGTTGGTATAGTTGGCCTAAAGTAGTAGAATCTTACATTGAATTTCTAGGAGGTACTAATGAAGGGTTTATAGCCAAGGCTACACATAAAAGGGAAGTTACGAAATAACTTTTTTTAAACAACTCAACAAAGAGCATTTGATGCCAATAACTAAACTTCAGCCATGATGTCCGAGGCAGATTAATTATTTGATCATTTTCTGCATTATAAAAACAACTTTCTTTGGAGAAGGGATGAGAGTTACAGTAATAATACAAATAGTTGCATTCCCAACACACACACACACACACACACACACACACACACACACACACACACACACACACACACACACACACACACACACACACACACACACACACACACACACACACACACACGCTACAGGCATTACAAAACATGCTATAAGAATTGAACTGAGGACACTAATTCCAGTCAACTTGGAATAGTCTTCAGAAGAAAAAAACAACATCAATATATTACTACCATCCTTGTTGATTATACTGACATTATAATCCTCATTATTAATATGGGTGGGCGGGGGAAGTAAATATTTTCTACAAAAATTCCATCTCAGATCAATAGTTGAGGTTAAACATCAGTGTCATCCAGGCAGACCTCATCCGACCCCCAGCACTGACCTGTACAACATCCAGCAGGAAAATCTGCAAGAAGAATCCCTTTGCGTTGGCCGTCATTTGATAGGGCATGCCACCAACTGCATAACTTATCTTCCTGGAGAAAGGAATGCCTCTGGTTTTCTGCAAGAATATTACATGGTTTATTTAGCCTGCTCAATTAGCATTAGTCCGAAATTCGGTGGATACAAATTGAGAAAGGTTACAAAATAACGGGCAAAATAACATTACCAGTGTTGCGTTTCCATCCTTCGTTGTAGCCAACTCATACCCATCACTGATCACCGTGGTATGTGCCATTCTCTCGTTCACAACTTAAAAATAACTATAATTTTACGTGGTATGGTATTATTAGTAAGCGATTTGAACTTCAATAGAGTGAGTGGCGTATGCTCGCATCGGTTTAAAGCCGGTTTGCATTTTGCGGTGTTATTCAACACAGGGTATTGATGCTTTGTCTTTCGGAATATTGTGAAACCACCAGTAACCACTCCTTGTTGAGATGACAACACCACCAGAAGGTTCCGATTACTATGGCTGGAGTACAAAAGTTGCATACAACTAAAATAAATATAATAAACGTTTTAATGGGCTTACCCTACAGAAATAGCACTATAATGTACTAATAGACCAACAGAATTCCATATTAAAGCAGATTAGTTGGCCAACTAGGCTATGGTTCAAACCCGGGTCTCATCTGCACCACAAGACTGTTAGCCTGCTTTGTGAAGCAACAGCTGTGCTGGAATGCAAACAATATGGGTGTCACTTCTGATGGTATGGAGCGGGAGGATGAGGGTCAAGGGCTGGAATGGCTGGTAGTGGAAAGACACAGGAAGAAGAGAGATCACGATAGAGAAATACACAGGAAGAAGAGAGATCATGATACAGAAAGAGACAGGAAGAAGAGAGATCATGATAAAGACACAGGAAGAAGAGAGATCATCATACAGAAAGACACAGGAAGAAGAGACATCACGATACAGAAAGACACAGGAGGAAGAGACATCACGACACAGGAAGAAGAGAGATCACGATAGAGAAATACACAGGAAGAAGAGACATCACGATACAGAAAGACACAGGAAGAAGAGAGATCACGGTACAGAAAGACACAGGAAGAAGAGACATCACGACACAGGAAGAAGAGACATCACGATACAGAAAGACACAGGAAGAAGAGACATCACGACACAGGAAGAAGAGACATCACGATACAGAAAGACACAGGAAGAAGAGAGATCACGATACAGAAAGACACAGGAAGAAGAGAGATCACGATAGAGAAAGACACAGGAAGAAGAGAGATCACGATACAGAAAGACACAGGAAGAAGAGAGATCACGATAGAGAAAGACACAGGAAGAAGAGAGATCACGATACAGAAAGACACAGGAAGAAGAGACATCACGACACAGGAAGAAGAGACATCACGATACAGAAAGACACAGGAAGAAGAGACATCACGACACAGGAAGAAGAGACATCACGATACAGAAAGACACAGGAAGAAGAGAGATCACGATACAGAAAGACACAGGAAGAAGAGAGATCACGATAGAGAAAGACACAGGAAGAAGAGAGATCACGATACAGAAAGACACAGGAAGAAGAGACATCACGACACAGGAAGAAGAGACATCACGATACAGAAAGACACAGGAAGAAGAGACATCATAGAGAAAGACACAGGAAGGAAGAAGACACAGAACATCACGATAGAGAAAGATACAGAAAGACACAGGAAGAAGAGACATCACGATACAGAAAGACACAGGAAGAAGAGAGATCACGATACAGAAAGACACAGGAAGAAGAGAGATCACGATACAGAAAGACACAGGAAGAAGAGAGATCACGATAGAGAAAGACACAGGAAGAAGAGAGATCACGATACAGAAAGACACAGGAAGAAGAGACATCACGACACAGGAAGAAGAGACATCACGATACAGAAAGACACAGGAAGAAGAGAGATCACGATACAGAAAGACACAGGAAGAAGAGAGATCACGATAGAGAAAGACACAGGAAGAAGAGAGATCACGATACAGAAAGACACAGGAAGAAGAGAGATCACGATAGAGAAAGACACAGGAAGAAGAGACATCACGACAAGGAAGAAGAGACATCACGATAGAGAAAGACACAGGAAGAAGAGAGATCACGATACAGAAAGACACAGGAAGAAGAGAAAGATCACGAAGAAGAGAAAGACACAGGAAGAAGAGAGATCACGATAGAGAAAGACACAGGAAGAAGAGAGATCACGATACAGAAAGACACAGGAAGAAGAGACATCACGACACAGGAAGAAGAGACATCACGATACAGAAAGACACAGGAAGAAGAGAGATCACGATACAGAAAGACACAGGAAGAAGAGAGATCACGATACAGAAAGACACAGGAAGAAGAGAGATCACGATACAGAAAGACACAGGAAGAAGAGAGATCACGATAGAGAAAGACACAGGAAGAAGAGAGATCACGATACAGAAAGACACAGGAAGAAGAGAGATCACGATAGAGAAAGACACAGGAAGAAGAGAGATCACGATAGAGAAAGACACAGGAAGAAGAGAGATCACGATACAGAAAGACACAGGAAGAAGAGAGATCACGATAGAGAAAGACACAGGAAGAAGAGAGATCACGATACAGAAAGACACAGGAAGAAGAGAGATCACGATAGAGAAAGACACAGGAAGAAGAGAGATCACGATACAGAAAGACACAGGAAGAAGAGAGATCACGATACAGAAAGACACAGGAAGAAGAGAGATCACGATAGAGAAAGACACAGGAAGAGAGATCACGATACAGAAAGACACAGGAAGAAGAGAGATCACGATACAGAAAGACACAGGAAGAAGAGAGATCACGATAGGAAGAAAGACACAGGAAGAAGAGAGATCACGATACAGAAAGACACAGGAAGAAGAGAGATCACGATAGAGAAAGACACAGGAAGAAGAGAGATCACGATACAGGAAGAAAGACACAGGAAGAAGAGAGATCACGATAGAGAAAGACACAGGAAGAAGAGAGATCACGATACAGAAAGACACAGGAAGAAGAGAGATCACGATACAGAAAGACACAGGAAGAAGAGAGATCACGATACAGAAAGACACAGGAAGAAGAGAGATCACGATACAGAAAGACACAGGAAGAAGAGAGATCACGATACAGAAAGACACAGGAAGAAGAGAGATCGATAGAGAAAGACACAGAGAAGACACAGGAAGAAGAGAGATCACGATAGAGAAAGACACAGGAAGAAGAGAGATCACGATAGAGAAAGACACAGGAAGAAGAGAGATCACGATAGAGAAAGACACAGGAAGAAGAGAGATCACGATAGAGAAAGACACAGGAAGAAGAGAGATCACGATAGAGAAATACACAGGAAGAAGAGAGATCACGATAGAGAAAGACACAGGAAGAAGAGAGATCACGATAGAGAAAGACACAGGAAGAAGAGAGATCACGATAGAGAAAGACACAGGAAGAAGAGAGATCACGATAGAGAAATACACAGAGATGCAGTCAAAGAAGTGGAAGCTTATCAGTGATGCTGAGGTTTGAGAAAGTCTTGCTGAGAAAAGTACAGATAGGATTCCTTTCAATGTTAGAGAATTTGTCCCATATGCACTGCATTGTTTTAAATGGCAAAGAATGGGACATGTAGCTTCTCAATGTAAAGGAAAGAAAAGATGTGCCAAGTGTGGAGGAGAACATGATTATGGTGAATGTGGAAGCAATGTGAAGGTTAAGTGCTGTAGTTCGATCCCCGGGACCACCCATACGTAGAATGTATGCACACATGACTGTAAGTCGCTTTGGATAAAAGCGTCTGCTAAATGGCATATATTATTATATATTATAGTTGAGGGGAGAACACAGTGCAGCATTGGGTGGTTGACAGGTACAGAGAGAGGCTAGAGAGGATCAGAGATAAAGGATCAGTCATGATGTATCATACTCAGAGGACATAAAACAGATCAGTAGAACTACAGTGCAGACCGATGGAGCTGAGATGGATGTATCTGTAGTAAGTGGACCTACTGTCAGACTGATGGAGCTGAGATGGATGTACCTGTAGTAAGTGGACCTACTGACATGGATGTATCTGTAGTAAGTGGACCTGCTGATGGAGCTGACATGGATGTATCTGTAGTAAGTGGACCTGCTGTCAGACTGATGGAGCTGAGATGGATGAACCTGTAGTAAGTGGACCTACTGTCAGACTGATGGAGCTGAGATGGATGTACCTGTAGTAAGTGGACCTGCTGATGGAGCTGACATGGATGTATCTGTAGTAAGTGGACCTGCTGTCAGACCGATGGAGCTGAGATGGATGTATCTGTAGTAAGTGGACCTACTGTCAGACTGATGGAGCTGAGATGGATGTACCTGTAGTAAGTGGACCTACTGACATGGATGTATCTGTAGTAAGTGGACCTGCTGATGGAGCTGACATGGATGTATCTGTAGTAAGTGGACCTGCTGTCAGACCGATGGAGCTGACATGGATGAACCTGTAGTAAGTGGACCTGCTGTCAGACCGATGGAGCTGACATGGATGTATCTGCAGTAAGTGGACCTGCTGTCAGACCGATGGAGCTGACATGGATGTATCTGCAGTAAGTGGACCTGCTGTCAGACCGATGGAGCTGACATGGATGTATCTGCAGTAAGTGGACCTGCTGTCAGACCGATGGAGCTGACATGGATGTACCTGTAGTAAGTGGACCTACTGACATGGATGTATCTGTAGTAAGTGGCCCTACTGATGGAGCTGACATGGATGTACCTGTAGTAAGTAGACCTGCCGATGGAGCTGACATGGATGTATCTGTAGTAAGTAGACCTACCGATGGAGCTGACATGGATGTACCTGTAGTAAGTAGACCTACCGATGGAGCTGACATGGATGTATCTGTAGTAAGTAGACCTACCGATGGAGCTGACATGGATGTATCTGTAGTAAGTGGACCTACTGACATGGATGTATCTGTAGTAAGTAGACCTACCGATGGAGCTGACATGGATGTATCTGTAGTAAGTGGACCTACTGTCAGACTGATGGAGCTGACATGGATGTACCTGTAGTAAGTGGACCTACTGACATGGATGTATCTGTAGTAAGTGGACCTACTGATGGAGCTGACATGGATGTACCTGTAGTAAGTGGCCCTACTGTCAGACTGATGGAGCTGACATGGATGTACCTGTAGTAAGTAGACCTACCGATGGAGCTGACATGGATGTACCTGTAGTAAGTGGACCTACTGTCAGACTGATGGAGCTGACATGGATGTATCTGTAGTAAGTAGACCTACTGTCAGACTGATGGAGCTGACATGGATGTACCTGTAGTAAGTGGACCTACTGTCAGACTGATGGAGCTGACATGGATGTATCTGTAGTAAGTGGACCTACTGTCAGACTGATGGAGCTGACATGGATGTACCTGTAGTAAGTAGACCTACCGATGGAGCTGACATGGATGTACCTGTAGTAAGTGGACCTACTGTCAGACTGATGGAGCTGACATGGATGTACCTGTAGTAAGTAGACCTACCGATGGAGCTGACATGGATGTACCTGTAGTAAGTGGACCTGCTGTCAGACTGATGGAGCTGACATGGATGTACCTGTAGTAAGTGGACCTACTGATGGAGCTGACATGGATGTACCTGTAGTAAGTGGACCTGCTGTCAGACTGATGGAGCTGACATGGATGTATCTGTAGAAAGTGGACCTGCTGTCAGACTGATGGAGCTGACATGGATGTACCTGTAGTAAGTGGACCTGCTGTCAGACTGATGGAGCTGACATGGATGTACCTGTAGTAAGTGGACCTGCTGTCAGACTGATGGAGCTGACATGGATGTATCTGTAGTAAGTGGACCTGCTGTCAGACCGATGGAGCTGACATGGATGTACCTGTAGTAAGTGGACCTGCTGTCAGACTGATGGAGCTGACATGGATGTACCTGTAGTAAGTGGACCTGCTGTCAGACTGATGGAGCTGACATGGATGTACCTGTAGTAAGTGGACCTACTGATGGAGCTGACATGGATGTACCTGTAGTAAGTGGACCTACTGATGGAGCTGACATGGATGTATCTGTAGTAAGTGGACCTACTGATGGAGCTGACATGGATGTATCTGTAGTAAGTGGACCTACTGATGGAGCTGACATGGATGTATCTGTAGTAAGTGGACCTACTGATGGAGCTGACATGGATGTATCTGTAGTAAGTGGACCTGCTGTCAGACTGATGGAGCTGACATGGATGTATCTGCAGTAAGTGGACCTGCTGTCAGACTGATGGAGCTGACATGGATGTATCTGCAGTAAGTGGACCTGCTGTCAGACTGATGGAGCTGACATGGATGTATCTGTAGTAAGTGGACCTGCTGTCAGACTGATGGAGCTGACATGGATGTATCTGCAGTAAGTGGACCTGCTGTCAGACTGATGGAGCTGACATGGATGTATCTGCAGTAAGTGGACCTGCTGTCAGACTGATGGAGCTGACATGGATGTATCTGCAGTAAGTGGACCTGCTGTCAGACTGATGGAGCTGACATGGATGTATCTGCAGTAAGTGGACCTGCTGTCAGACTGATGGAGCTGACATGGATGTATCTGCAGTAAGTGGACCTGCTGTCAGACTGATGGAGCTGACATGGATGTATCTGCAGTAAGTGGACCTGCTGTCAGACTGATGGAGCTGACATGGATGTATCTGCAGTAAGTGGACCTGCTGTCAGACTGATGGAGCTGACATGGATGTATCTGCAGTAAGTAGACCTGCTGTCGGGACTGATGCTTCTGATGGTCCTGTCATGGTTTCAAGGCCTGTTCAGAAATCTTGTTCATGAATGTGTGGTGTCAAAGAACACTTTAATAATGAATAAAGTTGACATCATAGCTTTTATTAGTAAGGTTATCAATACGATTTGGGTTGTGGAAAGCATAAATACCAGGTTGAAGGTTATTGTGGAGATGGCAAAAGAGATATTGGGGTTAACAGATGTTACTGTTGAAATGGTTGTTGACATGCTGAACAATCCTAAGGGTGGAGTGTTTATACAAAATATACAGTACCAGTCAAAAGTTTGGACACCTACTCATTCAAGGGTTTTAACTTTATTGTAGAATAATAGTGAAGACATTAAAACTATGAAATAACATTTGCAATCATGTAGTAACAGAAAGTGTTAAACAAATCAAGATATATATATTTTTTAATATAAAATAACATGCAACAATTTCACATATTTGACTGAGTTCTCCCCCTCAGACGATCCTGCAGGGCAAGAAGCCGGATGTGGAGGTCCTGGGCTGGCGTGGTTACACCTGGTCTGCGGTTGTAATGCCGGTTGGACGTACTACCAAATTCTCTAAAACAACATTGGAGCCTGCTTATGGTAGTGAAATGAACATTCAATTATCTGGTAACAGCTCTGGTGGACATTCCTGCATTCAGCGTTCCAATTGTACGCTCCCTCAAAACTTGAGACATCTGTGATGTTGCGTGACAAAACTGTATCCCCGGTTTCAGCTCATGAAACCAACACTTAACATGTTGTATTTATATTTTTGTTCAGTGCAGGAGAGCCACTGAGGATGGCAGCTCTCTATAGCCATTCCTCACATCTGTCATATGTTTAATCTGAGCCTAGAGGAAAGTCTTTGTCCTCAGGCTTGGAGGGAAGCCAAAGTCATTCCGCTACCCAAGAGTGGTAAAGCGGCCTTTACTGGTTCTGACAGCAGACCTATCAGCTGCCAGCTCTTAGCAAACTGTTGGAAACAATTGCGTTTGACAATTGCATTCGGAAACATAATGTAAACTTTCACTGCTATGCGGATGACACACAGGTGTACATTTCGATGAAACATGGTGAAGTCCCAAAATCGCCCTCCCTGGAAGCCTGTGTTTCAGACATAAAAGCAAATGTTCTACTTTTAAACTCAGACAAAACAGAGATGCTAGTTCTAGGTCCCAAGAAACAAAGAGATCTTCTGTTGAATCTGACAATTCATCTTGATGGTTGTACAGTCGTCTCAAATAAAACTGTGAAGGACCTTGGCGTAACTCTGGACCCTGATCTTTCTTTTGACAAACATATCAAGAAATTTTCAAGGACAGCTTTTTTCCATCTACGTAACATTGCAAAAATGATGCAGAAAAATTAATCCATGCTTTTGTTACTTCTAAGTGAGACTACTGCAATGCTCTACTTTCCTGCTACCCGGATGAAGTACTAAATAAACTTCAGTTTGTGCTAAACACGGCTGCTAGAATCTTGACTGGAACCAAAAAAATGTGATCATATTACTCAAGTGCTAGCCTCTCTACACTGGCTTCCTGTTAAGGCAAGGGCTGATTTCAAGGTTTTACTGCTAACCTACAAAGCATTACATGGGCTTGTTCCTACCTAATCCTTCCGATTTGGTCCTGCTGTACATACCTACACGTACGCTACGGTCACAAGACGCAGGCCTCCTTAATGTCCCTAGAATTTCTAAGCAAACAGCTGGAGGCAGGGCTTTCTCCTATAGAGCTCCATTTTTATGGAACGGTCTGCTTACCCATGTGAGAGACGCAGACTCGGTCTCAACTTTTAAGTCTTTATTGAAGACTACTCTCTTCACTAGGTCCTATGATTGAGTGTAGTCTGGCCCAGGAGTGTGAAGGTGAACGAAAAGGCTCTGGAGCAATGAACCGCCCTTGCTGTTTCTGCCTGGCCGGTTCCCCTCTCTCCACTGGGATTCTCTGCCTCTAACCCTATTACAGGGGCTGAGTCACTGGCTTACTGGTGCTCTTCCAAGCCGTCCCTAGGAGGGGTGCGTCACTTGAGTGGGTTGAGTCACTGACGTGATCTTCCTGTCCGGGTTGGCACCCTCCCTTGGGTTGTGCTGTGGTGATCTTTGTGGGCTATACTCGACTTTTTCTCAGGATGGTAAGTTGGTGGTTGAAGATATCCCTCTAGTGGTGTGGGGGTTGTGCTTTGGCAAAGTGGGTGGGGTTATATCCTGCCTGTTTGGCCCTATCCGGGGGTATTGTCGGTTGGGGCCACGGTGTCTCCCGACCCCTCCTGTCTCAGCCTCCAGTATTTATGCTGCAGTCGTTTATGTGTCGGGGGGCTAGGGTCAGTCTGTTATATCTGGAGTCTTTATCCTGTCTATCTGGTGCCCTGTGTGAATTTAAGTATGCTCTCTCTAATTCTCTTTCTTTCTCTCTCTCGGAGGACCATGCTTGATGACTCCTTGTTGTCCCAGGTCCACCTGGTTGTGCCGCTGCTCCAGTTTCAACCTGTTCACCAGACGTGCTACCTGTCCTAGACCTGCTGTTTTCAACTCTCTAGAAACAGCAGTTGAATAATCGGCTATGAAAAGCCAACTGACATTTACTCCTGAGGTGCTGACCTGTTGCACCCTCAACAACTACTGTGATTATTATTATTTGACTCTGCTGGTCATCTATGAACATTTGAACATCTTGGCCATGTTCTGTTATAATCTCCACCCGGCACAGCCAGAAGAGGACTGGCCACCCCACATAGCCTGGTTCCTCTCTAGGTTTCTTCCTAGGTTCTGGCCTTTCTAGGGAGTTTTTCCTAGCCACCGTGCTTCTACACCTGCATTGCTTGCTGTTTGGGGTTTTAGGCTGGGTTTCTGTACAGCACTATGCGACATCAGCTGATGTAAGAAGGGCTTTATAAATTAATTTGACCAATACAATGCTTCTTCTCTGTAATCAAATTAACAGCAGGCTTTCAGCATGCTTATAGAGAAGGGGACTCAACATGTACTGCACTGACACACATTTTGAAGATTGTGAGAGTTGTACTGTTAAGATTTCAGTGCAGCCTTGATATTATTGACCATAACCTGTTGTTGAGAACTTATGTGTTCAAGCTTTTCAACCATATCGTGGATTAAGAGATATCTAATATAACATAGGGTTGTCTTTAATGGAAGCTTCTCTAATGTCAAACATGTAAATTGTGCTGTACCGCAAGGCAGCTCTCTAGGTCCTATACTCATTTCTATTTTTACCAATGACCTGCCACTGGCATTAAACAAAGCATGTGTGCCCATGTATCCTGATTATTCATCGATATACGCATCAGTTGCAGTCTGTTTTGGAATGGGTGGCCAGTAATAAACTGGTCTTAAACAGCTCTAAAACTAAGAGCATTGTTGCTTTCACTTCTTTGACTGCATCTCTCTTCTTCCTGTGTATTTCTCTATCGTGATCTCTCTTCTTCCTGTGTCGTGATCCCTCTTCTTCCCTAAGTTCTAGACCTCAGCTGAATCTGGTAATGAATGGAATGGCTGTTGAACAAGTTGAGAAAAAATTAACTTAGTTACCTTCGATTGTAAACGGTCATGGTCAAAACATATAAATTAAATGGTTGTAAAGATGGAGGAGAGTTCTGTCCGTAATAAAGAGATGCTCTGGAAAGACTGATTGCGTCACTTCTTGTTTTTATAAGAAGCATTGTGTTGGAAAGTCAACTTACACAAAGCACTGACACACACTTCTTTTTAGTCTCCAGGTCCAGGACAAATTCAAGGAAACGTACAGTATTATACAGAGCTATGAGAGCATGGAACTCCCATCTTATATAGCACAAGTGAACAGCAAACCTGGTTTCAAAAAAGCAACACCTCACAGCACTACGCCTCTCCCCAAATGTAACCCACTTGTGTTTATGTACTGACATGTACAGTATGTGTAACTGATAGATGCACACACACATTACATGATTATGTTTTTAAACGTCAATTGTGATGTCTTTCGTCTGTCTTTTTCGTTATGTCTCGGACCCCAGTAAGACTAGCTGTCACCATTAGCGTTGCCATGGGGATCCTAATATATTAAATCAAAACGGGTTGTAGTAGTAGGTGCACTGCTTTGTGTCAAGAACTGTAACGCTGCAGGGTTTTTCACGCTCAACCGTTTCCCTGTGTGTATCAAGAAAGGTCTGCCACCCAAAGGACATCCAGCCAACTTGACACAACAGTGGGAAGTATTGAAGTCAACATGGGCCATCATTCCTGTGGAACGCTCTCAACACCTTGTAGAGTCCATGCCCCCAACGAAATGAGGCTGTTCTGTTCTCAAATTAAGATCCTACATTTGGGCTCCAGAGTGGTGCAGCGGTCTAAGGCACTGCATCTCAGTGCTAGAGGCATCACTACAGACCCTGGTTCAATTCTAGGCTGTATCAAAACCGGCTGTGATTGGGAGTCCCATAGGGCGGCGCACAATTGGCCCAGCATCGTCCAGGTTTGGGTTTGGCTGGGGTAGGCAGTCATTGTAAATCTTTTTTTTTTTTTTTTTTATAAATTAAAAAGGCCATTCCTCTATGATTTTAGGCTGTCCTGAGGGCAAGGGGGGGGGGGTTGCAACTCAATATTAGGAAGGTGTCCTTAATGTGTTATACACCCAGTTTGTATTGGTAAAAGAAAGTCCCAATAAAACCATTCTGTCTTTAGTTGTTGATGGTTTGTTGTGAATTGATGGAAGCAGGCTATTGGTGTACGTCGGGGATGCAGGGGTACATTTTCAGTTGAGATGATGGAAACTTGTGTGGAAAAAGCAGGCAAGAGTTGAGCCAAAGAAGAGATGATTGGAAGATGAACAAAACAAAAAATGACAGTATTATAAACATCTTAAAGCCATCTCTGAAACTGTTAAGAAAGCTTTATTGTTACTGTGCATGTTCAACTGCTACTTTCTAAACAGGTTTTACCACCAGATCCGTCTTTCATCAAAAGCCTTATCCGCCCGCTCCCCACGTCCCCTCGCAAACAGCCGAAGAGGGAAAATGTATCATCACTATAGAAAGAAAAGAAAGTCCATAAGTCCATGGTGTCTCGTTCCTCCAGGAGGTAAAAGAGCTGTGAACCAGCTTGGCAACCAGGGGGCTCCATCACTTTAGTCGCTGCACAATGACTGCGTTGAGCAGGTTGGCATCCTGCAGCGACTGGCTCTCGTCAGTTAGCTCCTTGTTGGGGAAGGTTGTCATGAGCACAAACTCTGTCGCCGCCATCAAAGGGCGAGCTCCCACCACAAACTGACGCACGTCTGACACCCTGAGGATGGGAAGAGAAATGACGAGGAGCAAGTAGGTAATATGGGGTTGGACATGCCCTTCATTGAGGGGGTGATGTAGAGCTTCATGGCTTCATCACTGACCTGTGAGTGTGGTTGAACTTCTGCACCAGTCTCCCCCCGTCGGCCAGTCTGATCTGGATGTTGGTCACAGGCTGGGAGGCGTCCAGGTTCACAGAGGCGATGGCCTGGGTCTCACTGGCTACCGGATCCTGGTCCCCCATACACGGAGCAGACACCAGCTCAGGGGTGGCACTGAATGGACGGGTGAGGTGGGAAAGAGACATTTATTGTGATTATACTGTATTTTAAATGAACTTGAAGAAAATATTATACGTGCACATTTTCCCAGAAGATAATATCAAGTTTTGAAAAAATCTAAATGTAAACCAGCAATTTAACTTCAAAAGTCCATCAAATACAATATCACTTTGTGCCAAAATACTCCTTACTACCACCTTGTGGTAATAAGGTGTAACAGTCACTTTATTAAAGCATTGTGCTGAAAGGGGGGGAACATTTCATTCCTTTCCTCTGTGTTGAATTCTATTAAAATAGAACTCACCCACCTGCCCAGTTTCTGTCCTTCCCCACCGAATGCCTTGAAGGCAACCTTGGGTTTGGAGAAGTCCTCATCCCGATTGTCCTCCATATCCAAGTTGACTTGACCCCCTCGGGAACGCTGCCTCAACTCCAAAGGAATCTCCCTGAAAGGACGAAGGACTTCTGTTATTACAATGCTCCAGCAATAAGAAAACAGACTTCAGAGAGGGACATGTAGCCTCCAGCTGTCCAGTGCCATAAATCCATTTAGAACTTAGAATTAAATGGACTGACAAAAATGGTGATGTGTGACATGAGCTGTCGTCATATAAATAGTATGACAAGGATACGGTACAAACAGTGTACTCACCCCCTGCGGATGGACTCCAGGAAGATGGCGTTTCCAGGGTCGCTGTAGTTTCTGAGTTCACCGTCATCCAGGCTGAAACCTGTCTTCCACAGCTTCAGGACTATATGCACCTTCAGCACGTAGTAAAGAAAATACATAAGTAAGTAAAGAAGTAAACTGAAATGTATTTTTCTGAGATCTAATGTATACTGGCAATACAAAAAAAAAGAAACTAAAAAAATTTCACTGTCAAACACTCACATCCTGCTGGCTGTTAGCTGCTCTTCTCTCCCCAGCCACGTAAACAGGCTCCTCCTCAGGCGCTGCACCAAGCCGGTAGCCACCACCAATAAATGGCTAGAGGGAAAGAGGAGAGATAAGAGTTTGAAAAACATGACAACTAACGTCATACACCACTGCGACTTGTATGCTCTAGTCGGCTGGCCCTCGCTACATTGGATCCATCAATCCCAAAACATTACATTACATTTAAGTCATTTAGCAGATAACACATACATATGGTCACTAAATTAAAAAATAATGATCCTGGTGCAGAACGTATCACTGAGAAGCTTTTCATACCCTGGCTCGACTCGGCTCTCCTGGGCCCCTCCCAGCCTTCTCCACAGGTACAGCCCCATGCTCCTTAGCCCCCTTGAAGAGGTCCTCCACCACCTCATTAGAGCTCTTCTTTTTGGGGGGTCCCACTATCTGCTGCCCACTGCGTTCAGAGCCCCCAGCAAAGAACCTGGTGGGAAGCCGAGGGAGGATGTGGCCATTGAAGAGGGGAAACAACACAACCTGGATTTTGGATCCAGTCCAAGCTTCTGGTTACAACACCAGTGCTGCAATTGTGTGGACGATGAAAACAATAACACAGGGACCCACCCAGAAAAATCTGTTGATGCAGCAGAAAGCAATACCAGCCTACAGAGAACCGAATTACAGAAACATTCTGGAGGATCACTAGCCTGGGTACCAGTAGGTTTCTGTGTTTCTGCTCTCTTGCCAACTCCTCATGGAATTGTCATGCTGTTTGGCTTGACAATGACACTGGAGTAGGCAGAAACAGATCTGGGACCTAGAGCCTCACTACACTACTGTCCAAAATGCACATAGACTTACTACAATTCATTTTCAAATTCATTGAAAATACCCCAAAGTCACAGAAGTATAGTCAAACCTACCTTTGCCCTTCCTCCTCATCACTGTCATCTACTTCCTCATGCATCATATCTCTGAAGGAGGTCACCCTCTTTTCACTCCTTTACACAACAGAAACACACAAAAAATAACCATCAACATCTATCATGTAACATGAAATGTTTCATAGGAATTTATTTTATTTGAAGTTTGACAAGAGAAACACTGAAATGACTTAGATATTGCCTATCCTAAATTATACCGAGACTAACAGAGTAACAACAGATATACGGAGGTCAGTTAGTTAGTTATGTACCTGGGCCCCGTAGGACGAGGCACAGAGGATCCACCACTCTCTGGCTGAGGAAGTGTCACGATGTCATCCTCAGGACCATCTTCAAAGAAACTGGCCAGGGCAAGCTAAGGAAACAGACCAAAACGCCATGTCATCCAAACATCAAGATGTCAGTGTCTAGAAACAGTCTAAACTTGATCGCCAACTACTTTGCTAGAGCTTAATTGTGAACTTGGCAAATTTTTAAAAAGGTAGCTAACTAAAAAATTGTTATTAAACTAGAAATTAGATAGCTAATTGATCAGATTTTCGCATCCTATCATCTCAGTCACTTGATGAAGATTAATGTTAGCTAGTTATGATTATGAACTGGGTTAACTGGAGCGGCAGGTAGCCTAGTAGTTAGAGAGCTGGACTAGTAACCAAAAG
Source organism: Oncorhynchus keta (assembly GCF_023373465.1). NCBI lineage: Eukaryota > Metazoa > Chordata > Actinopteri > Salmoniformes > Salmonidae > Oncorhynchus > Oncorhynchus keta. The sequence continues at coordinate 10,940,030 of NC_068447.1, forward strand.
GTTGCCAGATCAAATCCCTGAGCTGACAAAATCTGTCATTCTGCCCCTGAACAAGGCAGTTAACTTCCCAGGCCGTCATTGTAAATAAGAATTTGTTATTAGATTACTGTGGTTGAGAGAGAAGAGACATTATTAAATTACTTGCCTAGTTAAATTTAAAAAAGAATAATACAAAAAAACTGCTGAACAATTCTATCTGCAAGTTAGCTAACGTTAGCCAAGCTAACTATTAGACAGTGGTGGTAAAACATTGTAAACTGATTGGTAGATATAGGTCCTAGACAACAATGGTCATTCAAGCTTTTGTTGTGAGAAAGAGTGACTTGCACAAATCGTTACAAACTAGCTTCGTTAGTTATCTGGTACCGACTAGCAGTGGTGGTCTGGCAGCTAGCTAACCACTGTCATTCGTTGTGAGTTCAAATCAAATATCCCATTTAGTACAACTTGTACGTACCTGCAAATCCCAGCCGGCAGACTCCAAGAAAAAACGGGCCCTCTCCTCATCAACATCTGTAACAGCAACGAACTCCCTCACTGAGACTTCTTGGTCCGCCATTTTGATATGCCCATTCAATGAAAGCACCGACCTCAACTGGGGAAACAACTACCAACTTGGTTCCTATCCGTGCAAACTGTGGTTCCTATCTGCGAGAAATGTTTTTTTAATGAAATGTTGTATTTAGCACAAAGTAAATATATTTTATTTGAAGGAATAATATTTCACATATATTTGACATTTATATCTAAAAAAAATGTATTCTTTTGTATTACCATAACAAATACACCTGTATTTTCTGCCTAAGCAAAGGGGTAATCTGGGATTTGCAAAATAACAATTCAGACACCGCCACTTGTTTTTGTTAACAGCTGAGGGATTGGAGTGGAGAAGTGTAACCACTCTCAAATTCATAGACAGAGCTATGATGCAAGGACTGACAATACATGGGATCAACAACTATGTTTTGAAGCTATATTTATGTTTATTTACAATTAAAACAAGCTTATATTTTGGGTTCTGATGGGTTACAATAGTTGTACTGAGCCTATTTGGGCATCTATAAGTGATATTCTTCAAGACTCTTTGGGAAATGTGTATTGAAATGTTTTCATTGTTTCTAATAACGTGGACATTTAAACACTAACTCATCCAGTATAAAGATTGGTAGGATAAAGAATGGACCCTAGTGCTCGCCCCGTGAGGACTTAAGAAACACTACTGTTCCTGTTTTAAAACACCTGAGCCAGGCTAGGCATATAGCGTAGTAGTGATATGCATTACACAAATCCTAAACACAATTTATGACTGATAGCCTACAGGAATCATGTTTGTCTCACTTATAGGAATATTTTCACCATCGTTGTAAAGCCCTAGTTATTTGCTTTAACAAAGTCGTTTCAGAAAACTATTATTTATTTGATGTGATTCATTTAAATTTGTCCCCCAGGTTTAAAGGTCAGCTCAGTAACTGATAACTAATTTTAAAATTGGAAAACTATTCCTTTTTAAATATTATTTTTCAAAATAAACATTTAACATCTAAAAGTCAACTGAGCGGGTCGAGCATGACATGTCAACCCTGTTGCCCAAGTAGAAAAATACATAATTCATTAAAGCACTTAACCCTAATTGCTCCGGTAAGTCTCTGTGGATAAGAGCTCTGCTAAATGACTAAAATGTACTACGGAGTGGCATTTTTATATTGACAACAGTTTTACATAGCCTTCACATCAATAGACATGTTTGCTCATTTTAATCTGTGTTTATGATTTGGCTTTATAACTAGATATGAGATGATGTACCCTTTGGACTCATGACGCAGCAGTTTTTATTTTGATTAGGCGTCTGTGATAATAGTAAAGTATTACGCATCTTAGTCTATTTTGCTTCTTGTTCTTGTTGAAAATGTAAACAAACAATGTCTAATATATCCCTGCAACTAATGTTTTGGGGGTTGTAATGGTGAGATAAGAGTAGCGCTAAATTATTTCAAATACTTAGGCTATGTATCATATCTTTCAAAAACCATGAGGAAGACGTTATTATCAATAACAATATCAAGTTACACCATGTTTTCTGATGCACCTTTAGTGTAATGAGTTTAGTACTTTCATATTCGTACTATATAAGAGGGCGGAAAAATAGATAATTTCATGAAGACTTTGGCTACCATGAGAGAGAGAAGAGACATTTTGAAAATCTATGACCTTATAATGCCTATTTACTCAAAAAAAAAATGTTTTTACCTTTATTTAACTAGGCAAGTCAGTTAAGAACAAATTCTTATTTTCAATGATGGCCTAGGAACAGTGGGTTAACTGCCTGTTCAGGGGCAGAACGTACCTTGCACCTTGTCAGCTCAGGGATTTGAACTTGTAACCTTTCGGTTACTAGTCCAACCACTAGGCTACCCTGCCGCCCCTATTCCATCTGACTGCGCAAACCACTGTCTTATCAGCCCAGCCTGGCAAATTACAAACTTGTTCTCCACTATAAAAAGGTATCTAGACATGATCTCACAATTCTTTTAAACTAACAGTTAGTTTTCAACAGCAGAGATTTGTATAAATCTTGTTGTCTGTCTCTCTGACATTTGCAACATTGTTTCAATATTCAAATTGTCCCATAGTAATGTATGTGTAGGTGTCGGGACGAGACAGACAGGCAACGTTTATCAGCCAGTCGATCTCCGTCTGTCCCATAGTAATGTATGTGTAGGTGTCGGGACGAGACAGACAGGCAACGTTTATCAGCCAGTCGATCTCCATCTGTCCCATAGTAATGTATGTGTAGGTGTCGGGACGAGACAGACAGGCAACGTTTATCAGCCAGTCGATCTCCGTCTGTACCATAGTAATGTATGTGTAGGTGTCGGGACGAGACAGACAGGCAACGTTTATCAGCCAGTCGATCTCCGTCTGTCCCATAGTAATGTATGTGTAGGTGTCGGGACGAGACAGACAGGCAACGTTTATCAGCCAGTCGATCTCCGTCTGTCCCATAGTAATGTATGTGTAGGTGTCGGGACGAGACAGACAGGCAACGTTTATCAGCCAGTCGATCTCCGTCTGTACCATAGTAATGTATGTGTAGGTGTCGGGACGAGACAGACAGGCAACGTTTATCAGCCAGTCGATCTCCGTCTGTACCATAGTAATGTATGTGTAGGTGTCGGGACGAGACAGACAGGCAACGTTTATCAGCCAGTCGATCTCCGTCTGTCCCATAGTAATGTATGTGTAGGTGTCGGGACGAGACAGACAGGCAACGTTTATCAGCCAGTCGAAATCATTAATCAGCTGGTATCATTTTTATGGATACATACAAAGAAATGTCAGTTGAAAAAAAGGTACAACAAAATGAAGTGAAGCTAGTTTATAGTCTTTACAACTTCATCTAAAAGTTGTATATAAGTGATAATGCCCGATAAGCTGTTGTTTGGAGGAAATATTGGCACGTTTTGCAACACCTGTGCAAATATATCCTCCAAATATCAGCTTATAGGGCGTTATCATGCTTAAATAAAACTTTTTACAACATATTAAAATAAAATAACAATGAATGACATGTTTTCATTAAAACGTTATTCTGAAACGTAAAACGTACTTCTTCCACCAAAAGATATAGTCCGGACAAAATTCAAGTTGTTGGTTCTTTTGGTCGTGTTGCTACAGACGCGACCCAGTCATTAATTCATTTTGCATAGTTGCAATGTAAAAGACCTGGTCTTCCGTTATAAACAAAATGTTTGCTATGCAAAAGGCCTGGTCGTCCGTTCTAAACCAAAATGTTTGCTATGCAAAAGGCCTGGTCGTCCGTTCTAAACTAAATGGTTGCTATGCAAAAGGCCTGTTCGTCCGTTCTAAACTAAATGGTTGCTATGCAAAAGGCCTGGTCGTCCGTTCTAAACTAAATGGTTGCTATGCAAAAGGCCTGGTCGTCCGTTCTAAACTAAATGGTTGCTATGCAAAAGGCCTGGTCGTCCGTTCTAAACTAAATGGTTGCTATGCAAAAGGCCTGGTCGTCCGTTCTAAACTAAATGGTTGCTATGCAAAAGGCCTGGTCGTCCGTTCTAAACTAAATGGTTGAAATGCAAAAGGCCTGGTCGTCCGTTCTAAACCAAAATGTTTGCTATGCAAAAGGCCTGGTCGTCCGTTCTAAACTAAATGGTTGCTATGCAAAAGGCCTGGTCGTCCGTTCTAAACTAAATGGTTGCTATGCAAAAGGCCTGGTCGTCCGTTCTAAACTAAATGGTTGCTATGCAAAAGGCCTGGTCGTCCGTTCTAAACTAAATGGTTGCTATGCAAAAGGCCTGGTCGTCCGTTCTAAACTAAATGGTTGCTATGCAAAAGGCCTGGTCGTCCGTTCTAAACTAAATGGTTGCTATGCAAAAGGCCTGGTCGTCCGTTCTAAACTAAATGGTTGCTATGCAAAAGGCCTGGTCGTCCGTTCTAAACTAAATGGTTGCTATGCAAAAGGCCTGGTCCGTTCTTAACAAAGTGGTTGCTGTGCAAAAGGCCTGGTCGTCCGTTCTAAACTAAATGGTTGCTATGCAAAAGGCCTGGTCGTCCGTTCTAAACTAAATGTTTGCTATGCAAAAGGCCTGGTCGTCCGTTCTAAACTAAATGGTTGCAATGCAAAAGGCCTGGTCGTCCGTTCTAAACCAAAATGTTTGCTATGCAAAAGGCCTGGTCGTCCGTTCTAAACTAAATGGTTGCTATGCAAAAGGCCTGGTCGTCCGTTCTAAACTAAATGGTTGCTATGCAAAAGGCCTGGTCGTCCGTTCTAAACTAAATGGTTGCTATGCAAAAGGCCTGGTCGTCCGTTCTAAACTAAATGGTTGCTATGCAAAAGGCCTGGTCGTCCGTTCTAAACTAAATGGTTGCTATGCAAAAGGCCTGGTCGTCCGTTCTAAACTAAATGGTTGCTATGCAAAAGGCCTGGTCGTCCGTTCTAAACTAAATGGTTGCTATGCAAAAGGCCTGGTCGTCCGTTCTAAACTAAATGGTTGCTATGCAAAAGGCCTGGTCCGTTCTTAACAAAGTGGTTGCTGTGCAAAAGGCCTGGTCGTCCGTTCTAAACTAAATGGTTGCTATGCAAAAGGCCTGGTCGTCCGTTCTAAACTAAATGTTTGCTATGCAAAAGGCCTGGTCGTCCGTTCTAAACTAAATGGTTGCTATGCAAAAGGCCTGGTCGTCCGTTCTAAACTAAATGGTTGCTATGCAAAAGGCCTGGTCCGTTCTTAACAAAGTGGTTGCTATGCAAAAGGCCTGGTCATCCGTTCTTAACAAAGTGGTTGCTATGCAAAAGGCCTGGTCATCCGTTCTTAACAAAGTGGTTGCTATGCAAAAGGCCTGGTCATCCGTTCTTAACAAAGTGGTTGCTATGCAAAAGGCCTGGTTGTCCGTTATAAACTAAATGGTTGCTATGCAGTCCGGATAACGTAATTGTCACTTGCTAGATAGCTAGCCAACTTCAGCTAACTCAGTCACGTCAAACATTGAACCTAGAATTACAGTACACTTTTTAAAATATATTTGTATCTACTTGGATATGTCCATGATAACGATGTTGATGCTTGATTTCGACTGGCTCAGAAAAAGTTGTCTCGTCTCGTCTGGACACCACCGAGGTAAAAACAGTTTTACGTTGGATATTTGACGGATATTCGCCTGTAGTTTTCCTTACGTCCACCGCAGTTAGGGACCGTCAACATAGTGACAAATCAAAATTGGTCCAATTTCAATAGCTCTTTAACCATTACTCCTAACACTTTAAAAACTGGTTGTATCTAACCCGATGGCACACCCTTTAGTTTGTCCAATTTCATCTCACATCACACGGGTGGCAGCGTAGCGTAGTGGTTAGAGCGTTGGACTAGTAACCGGAAGGTTGTGAGTTCAAACCCCTGAGCTGACAAGGTCGTTCTGCCCCTGAACAGGCAGTTAACCCACTGTTCCCAGGCTGTCATTGAAAATAAGAATATGTTCTTAACTGACTTGCCTGGTTAAATAAAGGTAAAATAAAACATGGTTTTACATGAATTTGTCCAAATGTAGAATTCCAATAGCTCCTTGGTCTGCTGACAACCCTTCTATATTGCACACTCTTGTCTGTGTACTGTAAAATCATGAGGTGAAACGTACATTTTTCATAGTTTTAAATTTGCAGATGTTTAACGGATTTGAAACAGTAGCTTAGTTAGCGGTGTGCGCTAAATAGCGTTTCAATCGGTTACGTCACTTGCTCTGAGACCTTGAAGTAGTAGTTCCCCTTGTCTGCAAGGGTGAGCGGCTGTTGTGGGTGATGGGTAACGATGCTTCGATCAGGGTGACTGTCATGTCGTTGTGTGCAGAAGGTCCCTGGTTCGCGCCCGGGTATGGGCGAGGGGACGAACGTCATTTAAGTTGTACTGTTACACAGATCTGTTTTACATTTTTCCACAGTATTTAACAGTGGTACACAATAGGAGAGAGACAGATAATATCTCCTTTCGTCGTTAATATCAACCATAAAGGAAAAGGGCAAAGTACGAGAGTCATTGTCCAAAGCAGGGATGGAGAGTGAGCTGGTGAGGTGGGCTGCAGTGGGTTTACTGCTCAATACATATTCTGATCATGTAACCACAGTCATGGTGGCCAGTAAATCAATGAATAAAAATGTCATATTGACAAATTAAACAAATTGTAGACCTTTAATCTTTTCCAACATGTCAACAGAAACTGAACTTCATTTAAGTATGAAACATTTCACAGTGTTAACTTTCACTTTATTCCTGGTTGTTGTACATATCAGAGCCTCTTCAGTGTTGATGGGGTAGAGCAGACATTAACCCTGGTTGATGTACATGTCAGAGCCTCTTCAGTGTGGATGGGGTAGAGCAGACATTAACCCTGGTTGATGTACATGTCAGAGCCTCTTCAGTGTGGATGGGGTAGAGCAGACATTAACCCTGGTTGATGTACATGTCAGAGCCTCTTCAGTGTGGATGGGGTAGAGCAGACATTAACCCTGGTTGATGTACATGTCAGAGCCTCTTCAGTGTTGATGGGGTAGAGCAGACATTAACCCTGGTTGATGTACATGTCAGAGCCTCTTCAGTGTGGATGGGGTAGAGCAGACATTAACCCTGGTTGATGTACATATCAGAGCCTCTTCAGTGTTGATGGGGTAGAGCAGACATTAACCCTGGTTGATGTACATGTCAGAGCCTCTTCAGTGTGGATGGGGTAGAGCAGACATTAACCCTGGTTGATGTACATGTCAGAGCCTCTTCAGTGTGGATGGGGTAGAGCAGACATTAACCCTGGTTGATGTACATGTCAGAGCCTCTTCAGTGTTGATGGGGTAGAGCAGACATTAACCCTGGTTGATGTACATGTCAGAGCCTCTTCAGTGTTGATGGGGTAGAGCAGACATTAACCCTGGTTGATGTACATGTCAGAGCCTCTTCAGTGTTGATGGGGTAGAGCAGACATTAACCCTGGTTGATGTACATGTCAGAGCCTCTTCAGTGTGGATGGGGTAGAGCAGACATTAACCCTGGTTGATGTACATGTCAGAGCCTCTTCAGTGTGGATGGGGTAGAGCAGACATTAACCCTGGTTGATGTACATGTCAGAGCCTCTTCAGTGTTGATGGGGTAGAGCAGACATTAACCCTGGTTGATGTACATGTCAGAGCCTCTTCAGTGTTGATGGGGTAGAGCAGACATTAACCCTGGTTGATGTACATGTCAGAGCCTCTTCAGTGTGGATGGGGTAGAGCAGACATTAACCCTGGTTGATGTACATGTCAGAGCCTCTTCAGTGTTGATGGGGTAGAGCAGACATTAACCCTGGTTGATGTACATGTCAGAGCCTCTTCAGTGTGGATGGGGTAGAGCAGACATTAACCCTGGTTGATGTACATGTCAGAGCCTCTTCAGTGTGGATGGGGTAGAGCAGACATTATCCCTGGTTGATGTACATGTCAGAGCCTCTTCAGTGTGGATGGGGTAGAGCAGACATTAACCCTGGTTGATGTACATGTCAGAGCCTCTTCAGTGTTGATGGGGTAGAGCAGACATTAACCCTGGTTGATGTACATGTCAGAGCCTCTTCAGTGTTGATGGGGTAGAGCAGACATTAACCCTGGTTGATGTACATGTCAGAGCCTCTTCAGTGTGGATGGGGTAGAGCAGACATTAACCCTGGTTGATGTACATGTCAGAGCCTCTTCAGTGTTGATGGGGTAGAGCATACATTAACCCTGGTTGATGTACATGTCAGAGCCTCTTCAGTGTGGATGGGGTAGAGCAGACATTAACCCTGGTTGATGTACATGTCAGAGCCTCTTCAGTGTTGATGGGGTAGAGCAGACATTAACCCTGGTTGATGTACATGTCAGAGCCTCTTCAGTGTTGATGGGGTAGAGCAGACATTATCCCTGGTTGATGTACTGTACATGTCAGAGCCTCTTCAGTGTGGATGGGGTAGAGCAGACATTAACCCTGGTTGATGTACATGTCAGAGCCTCTTCAGTGTGGATGGGGTAGAGCAGACATTATCCCTGGTTGATGTACTGTACATGTCAGAGCCTCTTCAGTGTGGATGGGGTAGAGCAGACATTAACCCTGGTTGATGTACATGTCAGAGCCTCTTCAGTGTGGATGGGGTAGAGCATACATTATCCCTGGTTGATGTACATGTCAGAGCCTCTTCAGTGTGGATGGGGTATAGCAGACATTATCCCTGGTTGATGTACATGTCAGAGCCTCTTCAGTGTTGATGGGGTAGAGCAGACATTAACCCTGGTTGATGTACATGTCAGAGCCTCTTCAGTGTGGATGGGGTAGAGCAGACATTAACCCTGGTTGATGTACTACATGTCAGAGCCTCTTCAGTGTGGATGGGGTAGAGCAGACATTAACCCTGGTTGATGTACATGTCAGAGCCTCTTCAGTGTGGATGGGGTAGAGCATACATTAACCCTGGTTGATGTACATGTCAGAGCCTCTTCAGTGTGGATGGGGTAGAGCATACATTAACCCTGGTTGATGTACTGTACATGTCAGAGCCTCTTCAGTGTTGATGGGGTAGAGCAGACATTAACCCTGGTTGATGTACATGTCAGAGCCTCTTCAGTGTGGATGGGGTAGAGCATACATTAACCCTGGTTGATGTACATGTCAGAGCCTCTTCAGTGTTGATGGGGTAGAGCAGACATTAACCCTGGTTGGTGTACATGTCAGAGCCTCTTCAGTGTGGATGGGGTAGAGCAGACATTAACCCTGGTTGATGTACATGTCAGAGCCTCTTCAGTGTGGATGGGGTAGAGCATACATTAACCCTGGTTGATGTACATGTCAGAGCCTCTTCAGTGTGGATGGGGTAGAGCTTACATTAACCCTGGTTGATGTACATGTCAGAGCCTCTTCAGTGTTGATGGGAACCATTTACAGAGCAGACATTAACCCTGGTTGATGTAGACTTTGTAAGTGCCAGTTTCATCAGAGCCTCTTCAGTGTGGATGGGGTAGAGCAGACATTAACCCTGGTTGATGTACTGTACATCAGCTGTTGCCTCTTCAGTGTTGATGGGGTAGAGCAGACATTATCCCTGGTTGATGTACATGTCAGAGCCTCTTCAGTGTGGATGGGGTAGAGCATACATTAACCCTGGTTGATGTACATGTCAGAGCCTCTTCAGTGTGGATGGGGTAGAGCATACATTAACCCTGGTTGATGTACATGTCAGAGCCTCTTCAGTGTGGATGGGGTAGAGCATACATTAACCCTGGTTGATGTACATGTCAGAGCCTCTTCAGTGTTGATGGGGTAGAGCAGACATTAACCCTGGTTGATGTACATGTCAGAGCCTCTTCAGTGTGGATGGGGTAGAGCATACATTAACCCTGGTTGATGTACATGTCAGAGCCTCTTCAGTGTGGATGGGGTAGAGCATACATTAACCCTGGTTGATGTACTGTACATGTCAGAGCCTCTTCAGTGTTGATGGGGTAGAGCATCACATTAACCCTGGTTGATGTACTGTACATGTCAGAGCCTCTTCAGTGTGGATGGGGTAGAGCATACATTAACCCTGGTATTTGATGTACTGTCCACATACATGTCAGAGCCTCTTCAGTGTTGATGGGGTAGAGCAGACATTATCCCTGGTTGATGTACATGTCAGAGCCTCTTCAGTGTTGATGGGGTAGAGCATACATTAACCCTGGTTGATGTACATGTCAGAGCCTCTTCAGTGTGGATGGGGTAGAGCATACATTATCCCTGGTTGATGTACATGTCAGAGCCTCTTCAGTGTGGATGGGCCCTCCCATTTGGGTAGAGCATACATTAACCCTGGTTGATGTACATGTCAGAGCCTCTTCAGTGTGGATGGGGTACAGCAGACATTAACCCTGGTTGATGTACATGTCAGAGCCTCTTCAGTGTGGATGGGGTAGAGCAGACTTAACCCTGGTTGATGTACTGTACATGTCAAGGCCAGCCTCTTCAGTGTTGATGGGGTAGAGCATGGACATTAACCCTGGTTGATGTACATGTCAGAGCCTCTTCAGTGTTGATGGGGTAGAGCAGACATTAACCCTGGTTGATGTACTGTACATGTCAGAGCCTCTTCAGTGTGGATGGGGTAGAGCAGACATTAACCCTGGTTGATGTACATGTCAGAGCCTCTTCAGTGTTGATGGGGTAGAGCATACATTAACCCTGGTTGATGTACATGTCAGAGCCTCTTCAGTGTGGATGGGGTACAGCATACATTAACCCTGGTTGATGTACATGTTGAGCCTCTTCAGTGTGGATGGGGTACAGCATACATTCTGGTTGATGTACATGTCACCTCTTCACAAACTCTGATAAATTGTCCAGGGGCGCAGCTGGGGGCTGAGGGGGTCTTCAGTGAGAGTTGAAATGGGGTAGAGCAGACATTAACCCTGGTTGATGTACATGTCAGAGCCTCTTCAGTGTTGATGGGGTAGAGCAGACATTTTCAACAACACTGCACTTCCAGTTTGTGTTCTTTACTCTGTTGAACTCTATTGTCTTCATTCCTCGGCACAGCACATGGAACCACCGTTGGCATGCAACAATAAAATCAGATATCAATGCGGTATGACGAATGACGAATTAGCCGTCCATTGTGTTGTAATCATAAATTGTCTTACATGCCGTCACTGTTGTCAAAAGATTATAAACATGTTAAATAAAGTTACTAACCCGGTCAGTCTTTGGGCCACATCCAGGTTCTTTATCAGTGGCACACATGAAGCAGGCTTTGTTGAAATCATAGGCATGAACTGAACATATGGGTGTCCCCACACAAGTACATAAAAATAAAGACTTTACATTTACTTTGAATTAAATGTCATTACATACCAGACATTTTTAGTATATCCTCAGACATTTGTGTCCAGTTTTGAAGGTTCCATATCAATTGGGATGGGATGTTGGGGAAGTTCTGTGCAACGGGTTTCTCCACGCATCGCGCCCGACAGAAACAAACATCTTTCTGGTAAGAAGAGTGGCGGGCGTATGCCTCATGACTAACGAGACATGGTGTGATGAAAGAAACATACAGGAACTCAAATCCTTCTGTTCACCTGATTTAGAATTCCTCACAATCAAATGTAGACCGCATTATCTACCAAGAGAATTCTCTTCGATTATAATCACAGCCGTATATATATCCCCCAAGCAGACACATCGATGGCTCTGAACGAACTTTATTTAACTCTTTGCAAACTGGAAACCATTTATCCGGAGGCTGCATTCATTGTAGCTGGGGATTTTAACAAAGCTAATCTGAAAACAAGACTCCCTAAATGTTATCAGCATATCGATTGCGCAACCAGGGGTGGTAAAACCTTGGATCGTTGTTACTCTAACTTCCGCGACGCATATAAGGCCCTACCCCGCCCCACTTTTGGAAAAGCTGACCACGACTCCATTTTGTTGATCTCTGCCTACAGACAGAAACTTAAACAAGAGGCTCCCACGCTGAGGTCTGTCCAACGTTGGTCCGACCAAGCTGACTCCACACTCCAAGACTGCTTCCATCACGTGGACTGGGACATGTTTCGTATTGCATCAGATAAAAATATTGACGAATACGCTGATTCGGTGTGCGAGTTCATTAGAACGTGCGTTGAAGATGTCATTCCCATAGCAACGATAAAAACATTCCCTAACCAGAAACCGTGGATTGATGGCAGCATTCGCGTGAAACTGAAAGGGCGAACCACTGCTTTTAATCAGGGCAAGGTGTCTGGCAACATGACCGAATACAAACAGTGCAGCTATTCCCTCCGCAAGGCTATTAAACAAGCTAAGCGTCAGTACAGAGACAAAGTAGAATCTCAATTCAACGGCTCAGACACAAGAGGCATGTGGCAGGGTCTACAGTCAATCACGGACTACAAGAAGAAACCCAGCCCAGTCACGGACCAGGATGTCTTGCTCCCAGGCAGACTAAATAAGTTTTTGCCCGCTTTGAGGACAATACAGTGCCACTGACACGGCCTGCAACGAAAACATGCGGTCTCTCCTTCACTGCAGCCGAGGTGAGTAAGACATTTAAACGTGTTAACCCTCGCAAGGCTGCAGGCCCAGATGGCATCCCCAGCCGCGCCCTCAGAGCATGCGCAGACCAGCTGGCCGGTGTTTTTACGGACATATTCAATCAATCCCTATACCAGTCTGCTGTTCCCACATGCTTCAAGAGGGCCACCATTGTTCCTGTTCCCAAGAAAGCTAAGGTAACTGAGCTAAACGACTACCGCCCCGTAGCACTCACTTCCGTCATCATGAAGTGCTTTGAGAGACTAGTCAAGGACCATATCACCTCCACCCTACCTGATACCCTAGACCCACTCCAATTTGCTTACCGCCCAAATAGGTCCACAGACGATGCAATCTCAACCACACTGCACACTGCCCTAACCCACCTGGACAAGAGGAATACCTATGTGAGAATGCTGTTCATCGACTACAGCTCGGCATTCAACACCATAGTACCCTCCAAGCTCGTCATCAAGCTCGAGACCCTGGGTCTCGACCCCGCCCTGTGCAACTGGGTAGTAGACTTCCTGACGGGCCGCCCCCAGGTGGTGAGGGGAGGCAACAACATCTCCTCCCCGCTGATCCTCAACACGGGGCCCCACAAAGGTGCGTTCTGAGCCCTCTCCTGTACTCCCTGTTCACCCACGACTGCGTGGCCACGCACGCCTCCAACTCAATCATCAAGTTTGCGGACGACACAACAGTGGTAGGCTTGATTACCAACAACGACGAGACGGCCTACAGGGAGGAGGTGAGGGCCCTCGGAGTGTGGTGTCAGGAAAATAACCTCCCACTCAACGTCAACAAAACTAAGGAGATGATTGTGGACTTCAGGAAACAGCAGAGGGAACACCCCCTATCCACATCGATGGAACAGTAGTGGAGAGGGTAGCAAGTTTTAAGTTCCTTGGCATACACATCACAGACAAACTGAATTGGTCCACTCACACAGACAGCATCGTGAAGAAGGCGCAGCAGCGCCTCTTCAACCTCAGGAGGCTGAAGAAATTTGGCTTGTCACCAAAAGCACTCACAAACTTCTACAGATGCACAATCGAGAGCATCCTGGCGGGCTGTATCACCGCCTGGTACGGCAACTGCTCCGCCCTCAACCGTAAGGCTCTCCAGAGGGTAGTGAGGTCTGCACAACGCATCACCGGGGGCAAACTACCTGCCCTCCAGGACACCTACACCACCCGATGTTACAGGAAGGCCATAAAGATCATCAAGGACATCAACCACCCGAGCCACTGCCTGTTCACCCCGCTATCATCCAGAAGGCGAGGTCAGTACAGGTGCATCAAAGCTGGGACCGAGAGACTGAAAAACAGCTTCTATCTCAAGGCCATCAGACTGTTAAACAGCCACCACTAACATTGAGTGGCTGCTGCCAACACACTGTCATTGACACTGACCCAACTCCAGCCACTTTAATAATGGGAATTGATGGGAAATTATGTAAATATATCACTAGCCACTTTAAACAATGCTACCTTATATAATGTTACTTACCCTACATTATTAATCTCATATGCATACGTATATACTGTACTCTATATCATCGACTGCATCCTTATGTAATACATGTATCACTAGCCACTTTAACTATGCCACTTTGTTTACTTTGTCTACATACTCATCTCATATGTATATACTGTACTCGGTACCATCTACTGTATGCTGCCCTGTACCATCACTCATTCATATATCCTTATGTACATATTCTTTATCCCCTTACACTGTGTATAAGACAGTAGTTTTGGATTTGTTAGTTAGATTACTTGTAGTTAGATTGCATTGTCGGAACTAGAAGCACAAGCATTTCGCTACACTCGCATTAACATCTGCTAACCATGTGTATGTGACAAATAAAAGTTGATTTGATTTGATTTGAGGGGAAGTGATACATTTCAGATGGAGCTGTTGCAAGTCATAGGTGTGTCTTTGACAGCCAATACAGCACGGGTTGGAACGCTGCTCGTCCTATCAGCATCCAGGATCCAAACAACCCGTTTTATAAAACGAAATACATTTTGAACTAATGTTAGTGTATTGTCTACGAAACAAACTGTCATTTTCAAGACTGTACATATTCACATTTGTTCTAATTTTACAGTTTCAGTACTTTTCCAACAAAATTGTTTGTACCATTTCTACAAACCCACACAGAATCCATCACCTTAGTTATTACATCGTCTCTTCTAGATTGACCAATCAGGAGTGACAATAATAACAGCGTCAAACCTCCTCTCTCCCCTGGTGTTCCTGGGTCTCTTGGCTCTCTCTCATCTAGATGGAGTGTTCACCTGTCACCCAGGGACCTCAAAATAATGTAATTCTCTTCTCTTTGTGCCTGGCTACAAACTAGCTAGGGAGGGCTATGATGTGGTGACACTGCAGAGCAAAGGGGTCTATGTGCTTGATGTTTATAACTACTTATGAACCTTTATTTAACTAGGCAAGTCAGTTAAGAACAAATTCTTATTTACATTGACGGCCTAGCAAACCCTAACCAGTACGACGCTGGGCCAATTGTGCGCCGCCCTATCACGGCCGGTATGATACAGCCTGGAATCAAACCGGGGTCTGTAATGATGCCTCTAGCACTGAGATGCAGTGCCTTAGACCGCTGCGCCACTCGGGAGCCCAACTACCAACTCATGCACTGTATGTAATAAGCCATTTATGGGAAGTCAGCTGCAGAAACTCCCTCTCTACATGGTGGCCTGGCAATCCCAAAACAACTGTAGGAAGAACATTCACTGGTCCTCATTTACACCTGTCCGCTCTCTT
The DNA here is from genome assembly GCF_023373465.1 of Oncorhynchus keta. Taxonomy (NCBI): domain Eukaryota; kingdom Metazoa; phylum Chordata; class Actinopteri; order Salmoniformes; family Salmonidae; genus Oncorhynchus; species Oncorhynchus keta. Next base: position 10,955,389 of record NC_068447.1, read on the forward strand.
GTACAGAGCTCCACCTCTATAATACAGAATGACTGGAAGGTGGGGCTCAACCTGAAGGATGTAGGGTTGCAGCTTGCGGGCAGCAAAGTGTTGCATCCTCGTACTTCAAGACAGACAAGTCCTCCTTCACCTTCCACCAGTTTGCCTGCTCTCACTACAGGTCAGGTCATGTCTGAATGATCAGTTTGTGATCAGTGTAACTCATGCACATAAACTGTATGACAAGATTATTTAAGAATGGAATGTAGACGAGGCCTACCAGTGCAATATAATTCACATTTCTTCATAGCTAACAAAAACAACAAACACTGTCAACACCACCCACCCTCACATTAACCTGTCAACACCACGCACCCTCACATTAACCTGTCAACACCACCCACCCTCACAGTACCCTGTCAACACCATCCACCCTCACAGTACCCTGTCAACACCATCCACCCTCACAGTACCCTGTCAACACCACCCACCCTCACATTAACCTGTCAACACCACCCACCCTCACATTAACCTGTCAACACCACCCACCCTCACAGTACCCTGTCAACACCATCTACCCTCACAGTACCATGTCAACACCACCCACCCTCACAGTACCATGCCAACACCAACCACCCTCACATTAACCTGTCAACACCACCTACCCTCACAGTACCATGTCAACACCACCCACCCTCACAGTACCATGCCAACACCAACCACCCTCACAGTACCATGTCTACACCACCCACCTTCACAGTACCATGTCAACACCACCCACCCTCACAGTACCATGTCAACACCACCCACCCTCACATTAACCTGTCAACACCACCCACCCTCACATTAACCTGTCAACACCACCCACCCTCACAGTACCATGTCAACACCACCCACCCTCACAGTACCATGTCAACACCACCCACCCTCACAGTACCATGTCAACACCACCCACCCTCACAGTACCATGTCTACACCACCCACCCTCACAGTACCATGTCAACACCACCCACCCTCACATTAACCTGTCAACAACACCCACCCTCACATTAACCTGTCAACACCACCCACCCTCACATTAACCTGTCAACACCACCCACCCTCACATTAACCTGTCAACACCACCCACCCTCACAGTACCATGTCAACACCACCCACCCTCACAGTACCATGTCAACACCACCCACCCTCACATTAACCTGTCAACACCACCCACCCTCACATTAACCTGTCAACACCACCCACCCTCACATTAACCTGTCAACACCACCCACCCTCACAGTACCATGTCAACACCACCCACCCTCACAGTACCATGTCAACACCACCCACCCTCACAGTACCATGTCAACACCACCCACCCTCACATTAACCTGTCAACAACACCCACCCTCACATTAACCTGTCAACACCACCCACCCTCACAGTACCATGTCAACACCACCCACCCTCACAGTACCATGTCAACACCACCCACCCTCACAGTACCATGTCAACACCACCCACCCTCACATTAACCTGTCAACACCACCCACCCTCACAGTACCATGTCAACACCACCCACCCTCACAGTACCATGTCAACACCACCCACCATCACATTAACCTGTCAACACCACCCACCCTCACATTAACCTGTCAACAACACCCACCCTCACATTAACCTGTCAAAGGAGTACACGTCCAACAGCAGTGACCCGTACCAGCAGTTCATTGACACTTATGGAACCCACTACATTCACCTGGTGGACCTTGGGGGGAGGATGAAGAGGGTGACTGGAATCCGCACCTGCTTGGCCACCCTGAACCAGGTGTCTGTGTCCCAGGTGCAGACATGTCTTAGTATGGGGTTGTCTGATGGCATGGGGTTGTTAAATGTGTTGAGTGGGCAGGGTTCTTTCTCTCCCCCCCCCCTCTCTCTCTCTCTGATCGCTGCCCTCTGTTGGTAGGGAGAGGCAGACTGACTGTCTTTGTGGACCGTGGGTTCAGTATAAGGGGTGATGGGTGCACCATTTGTATGGTCTGAGGGGTGATGAGTGGGCCTGAACCAGAGGGTTACGTCAAATTGTGGCATGAAAATCCATACAGACCCATTGGTATACTACCCATGATCCACTTTGGTAATGTAAATACCCATCACCGTGGTATAAGCCCCTATATAAACACAACCCCCCAGGTCGGTGATATATAAACACACAGCATGGGAACCATTATCATCACCGTCTAACGCTCCAGGTGTGGTATATAAACACACAGCATGGGAACCATTATCATCACCGTCTAACGCTCCAGGTGTGGTATATAAACACACAGCATGGGAACCATTATCATCACAGTTTAACGCTCCAGGTGTGGTATAAGCCCCTATATAAACACAACCCCCCAGGTCGGTGATATATAAACTCACAGCATGGGAACCATTATCATCACAGTGGACTGAACCATGGTACTTTCTCCTTCTCCTACACATTAACTTGTGACAAACACCTGACTGCTCCTAAGCGTGACCGTTATGTCCCCATCCCAAACTAGAGGGGAATCAATATTAGTGGTTTGAGGATGAAGATTATTCAAGACAACAGTTTTTCTTAGAAGATTGCCAATGTATTTTCGGCATATTTAGTCTATGCATTTTAGTGATTGATCAATGTGCAGTATGGTCCATATTTATTGTCATATGCTAACTAACTGCAAGTCAGAGGGACATACTGAGGTGTCTGAGCCCACTGAGGTATCTGAGCCCATTGAGGTGTCTGAGCCCACTGAGGTGTCTGAGCCCACTGAGGTGTCTGAGCCCACTGAGGTATCTGAGCCCATTGAGGTATCTGAGCCCACTGAGGTATCTGAGCCCACTGAGGTATCTGAGCCCACTGAGGTGTCTGAGCCCACTGAGGTATCTGAGCCCACTGAGGTATCTGAGCCCACTGAGGTGTCTGAGCCCACTGAGGTATCTGAGCCCACTGAGGTATCTGAGCCCACTGAGGTATCTGAGCCCATTGAGGTATCTGAGCCCATTGAGGTGTCTGAGCCCACTGAGGTGTCTGAGCCCACTGAGGTATCTGAGCCCACTGAGGTGTCTGAGCCCACTGAGGTGTCTGAGCCCACTGAGGTATCTGAGCCCATTGAGGTATCTGAGCCCATTGAGGTGTCTGAGCCCACTGAGGTGTCTGAGCCCACTGAGGTATCTGAGCCCATTGAGGTATCTGAGCCCACTGAGGTGTCTGAGCCCACTGAGGTATCTGAGCCCATCGAGGTGTCTGAGGCCACTGAGGTGTCTGAGCCCACTGAGGTATCTGAGCCCATTGAGGTATCTGAGCCCATTGAGGTGTCTGAGCCCACTGAGGTATCTGAGCCCATCGAGGTGTCTGAGGCCACTGAGGTGTCTGAACCCACTGAGGTATCTGAACCCACTGAGGTGTCTGAGGCCATTGAGGTGTCTGAGGCCACTGAGGTATCTGAACCCATTGAGGTATCTGAACCCACTGAGGTGTCTGAGCCCACTGAGGTATCTGAACCCACTGAGGTGTCTGAACCCATTGAGGTGTCTGAGCCCACTGAGGTGTCTGAGCCCACTGAGGTATCTGAACCCACTGAGGTATCTGAACCCACTGAGGTGTCTGAGGCCATTGAGGTGTCTGAGGCCACTGAGGTGTCTGAGCCCACTGAGGTATCTGAACCCACTGAGGTATCTGAGCCCACTGAGGTGTCTGAGCCCACTGAGGTATCTGAACCCACTGAGGTGTCTGAGGCCACTGAGGTGTCTGAGCCCACTGAGGTATCTGAGCCCACTGAGGTGTCTGAGCCCACTGAGGTATCTGAACCCATTGAGGTATCTGAGCCCACTGAGGTGTCTGAGCCCACTGAGGTATCTGAACCCACTGAGGTATCTGAACCCACTGAGGTGTCTGAGGCCATTGAGGTGTCTGAGGCCACTGAGGTGTCTGAGCCCACTGAGGTATCTGAACCCACTGAGGTATCTGAACCCACTGAGGTGTCTGAGGCCATTGAGGTGTCTGAGGCCACTGAGGTGTCTGAGCCCACTGAGGTGTCTGAACCCACTGAGGTGTCTGAGCCCACTGAGGTGTCTGAGCCCACTGAGGTATCTGAGCCCACTGAGGTGTCTGAGCCCACTGAGGTGTCTGAGCCCACTGAGGTGTCTGAGCCCACTGAGGTGTCTGAGCCCACTGAGGTGTCTGAACCCATTGAGGTGTCTGAGCCCACTGAGGTGTCTGAGCCCACTGAGGTATCTGAGCCCACTGAGGTGTCTGAGCCCATTGAGGTGTCTGAGCCCACTGAGGTGTCTGAGCCCACTGAGGTGTCTGAACCCACTGAGGTGTCTGAGCCCACTGAGGTGTCTGAGCCCACTGAGGTGTCTGAGCCCACTGAGGTGTCTGAACCCACTGAGGTATCTGAGCCCACTGAGGTGTCTGAGCCCACTGAGGTATCTGAGCCCACTGAGGTGTCTGAGCCCACTGAGGTGTCTGAGCCCACTGAGGTATCTGAGCCCACTGAGGTGTCTGAGCCCACTGAGGTGTCTGAACCCATTGAGGTGTCTGAGCCCATTGAGGTGTCTGAGCCCACTGAGGTGTCTGAGCCCACTGAGGTGTCTGAGCCCACTGAGGTGTCTGAGCCCACTGAGGTGTCTGAGCCCACTGAGGTGTCTGAACCCATTGAGGTGTCTGAGGCCACTGAGGTATCTGAGCCCACTGAGGTATCTGAACCCATTGAGGTGTCTGAACCCACTGAGGTATCTGAACCCATTGAGGTATCTGAGCCCACTGAGGTATCTGAACCCATTGAGGTATCTGAACCCACTGAGGTGTCTGAGGCCATTGAGGTGTCTGAACCCATTGAGGTATCTGAGCCCACTGAGGTATCTGAACCCATTGAGGTATCTGAACCCACTGAGGTGTCTGAGGCCATTGAGGTGTCTGAGGCCACTGAGGTGTCTGAGCCCACTAAGGTATCTGAGCCCATTGAGGTGTCTGAGCCCATTGAGGTATCTGAGCCCATCGAGGTGTCTGAGCCCACTGAGGTGTCTGAGCCCATTGAGGTGTCTGAGCCCATTGAGGTGTCTGAGCCCACTGAGGTGTCTGAACCCATTGAGGTGTCTGAGCCCACTGAGGTGTCTGAGCCCATTGAGGTGTCTGAGCCCACTGAGGTGTCTGAGCCCATTGAGGTGTCTGAGCCCACTGAGGTGTCTGAACCCATTGAGGTGTCTGAGCCCACTGAGGTGTCTGAGCCCACTGAGGTGTCTGAGCCCATTGAGGTGTCTGAGCCCACTGAGGTGTCTGAGCCCACTGAGGTATCTGAGCCCACTGAGGTATCTGAGCCCACTGAGGTGTCTGAGCCCACTGAGGTGTCTGAGCCCACTGAGGTGTCTGAGCCCACTGAGGTATCTGAGCCCATTGAGGTGTCTGAGCCCATTGAGGTATCTGAGCCCACTGAGGTATCTGAGCCCATTGAGGTGTCTGAGCCCACTGAGGTGTCTGAGCCCACTGAGGTATCTGAGCCCATTGAGGTATCTGAGCCCACTGAGGTATCTGAGCCCACTGAGGTATCTGAGCCCATTGAGGTATCTGAGCCCACTGAGGTATCTGAGCCCACTGAGGTATCTGAGCCCACTGAGGTATCTGAGCCCACTGAGGTGTCTGAGCCCACTGAGGTGTCTGAGCCCACTGAGGTGTCTGAGCCCACTGAGGTATCTGAGCCCATTGAGGTGTCTGAGCCCACTGAGGTATCTGAGCCCACTGAGGTATCTGAGCCCATTGAGGTGTCTGAGCCCACTGAGGTGTCTGAGCCCACTGAGGTATCTGAGCCCATTGAGGTGTCTGAGCCCACTGAGGTGTCTGAGCCCACTGAGGTATCTGAGCCCACTGAGGTGTCTGAACCCATTGAGGTGTCTGAACCCATTGAGGTGTCTGAGCCCACTGAGGTGTCTGAGCCCACTGAGGTGTCTGAGCCCACTGAGGTATCTGAGCCCATTGAGGTGTCTGAACCCATTGAGGTGTCTGAGCCCACTGAGGTGTCTGAACCCATTGAGGTGTCTGAGCCCACTGAGGTGTCTGAGCCCACTGAGGTGTCTGACTGTTATGTCATGCCTACATCTTAAAATAAACAATCTGTTGTCCTACTGTATTGTTCATTGCAAGAGTATTGGTCTAATGTTTGTTTAAGTTCTAATTTAAATTAAGACTAGCTCCTTCCAAAAGTTATCCTCCAGTTCACCTAAAATCAATCGGATGTGCTGCACTAAATTAGAATACTGCATTGTCATGCTGCACCACTAGGTGGCAATATAATATAACAATTTTGTTTAGACCGAGAGAGTCTGCTCCCTCACATTGGAAATACAGCTAGCAGCTTTAATAGCTGGTCTTGGGGGAAAAGTAATTTAAGTCTCCTTACTTAGAAAGAAGGGAAATAACTCTTCACAAAGCTCACAAGCTTGACACCGGTCCTGACCGTGGTACATTTACTCCAGAAACCCATACGTTGGCTCTGGACTGAGATTCTTCTGTGTACATGTTTCTTGAAACACAATACCTTGCTCTTGGTAAAGATTTTTAGAACAAAGATAATCCATCACTGTTCTAAACCTGTGATCACAGATCTTTGTTCCTGAAAACAAAGATAATCTGCTACATCACAGACCCCTCACTGAGAGCCAGATGGCATGGTTGTACAGACATCACATAGTCTTAATTGTTTCTGTTTGATCTTCAAGGCTAATTAAGTTAATAAAATGATTGTTGTCACCAAGTACCTCTCAGTCCCCATCCGTCCACATACTGTATACGCACGCACGCACACACACACACACACACACACACACACACACACACACACACACACACACACACACACACACACACACACACACACACACACACACACACACACACACACACACACACACACACACACACACACACACACGTACGGGCACACACACATACAACACACACACACAGAGACTAAGTATACAGAACAAAAAAACTTTACATTTCAGAAGGGTGATGACATTTTTTTGTTTTCCACTCAGTTTTTCTTCAAGCCCAGGGTCTGAACGATGAGGCAACAGTACATAGATACAGAGCAAGAGAGAGAGAAAGAGAGAGAGAGAGAGAGAGAGAGAGAGAGAGAGAGAGAGAGAGAGAGAGAGAGAGAGAGGAGAGAGAGAGAGAGAGAGAGAGAGAGAGAGAGAGAGAGAGAGAGAGAGAGAGAGAGAGAGAGAGAGAGAGAGGGAGAGTACACCCAGTGACTGTGCTTTAAACGGAACACCAGCCCCCTCAGACATGAAGATTCATAGACCTGTCACTCAAGAAAAAATACAATAATGTGCACTGTGGAATGAACCATCCTCTAGGACACCCCAAGGACTGAGATTTGATCTTGTTTGAGACTACCTTTGGGATCTGTGAGCGATGTTGACTTCCCTAAAGCGTTACTATCATTATGTGGTTAGTGGTAGGACAAATAGGGGACAGTATGTCGGCCCACACATTTAAAAACAAATAAAAAATAAGAGGCTTGGAAAGACAAATGTATTTAAAAAAAAAAAAAAAAAAACTTTTTTAAAAAACATTTTAAATAGGAAGATACATTTGTTTCCAAAGAAGATCACTTTGAGAGAAGAGAGCTTAAGATGGCTGAGACTGTAGCGAAGGCAGACAAGGAAGCAAACACAATTATTGTTTGTTGGGTTTACATGTTTGATTTGCAGTAAGGCCATAAGATTTTGTAGTATAAGGTAAGTAACAACCGCAATCAAACGTGTAGCTTGTGGGAGTTGATAAGGTCATCTGCCAAGCATCCATAAACCACAGAAGAGAGAGAGGGGGGAGAAAGAGAAAGAGAGAGAGAGAGAAAGAGCACTCACAAAGAGTAGTGGTGAAATTACCCTGCTCTCAATTCCCACCTCAGGCAATAGCACCATGTTGTAAAATAACCTTGCATCCTTTATGACTCCTGACAGCCTTTATGACTCCTTAAAGACTTCTTTATGACTCCTCCCTCTCACAGCATACTTGTCAGTTGAAAGAAAAGGGCTGACCTTATGACCTAACATAATTGTTAACTGTATTTAACGAGGCAAGTCAGTTTAGAACAAATTCTTATTTACAGTGACAGCCTACCCCGGCCAAACCCGGACTACGCTGGGCTAATTGTGCGCCACCCTATGGGACTCCCAATCCCGGCTGGATGTGATTCAACCTTGATTCAAACCGGGAACTGTAGTGACACCTCTTGCGCTGAGGTGCAGTGCCTTAGACAGCTGCGACACTTGGGAACATTGTACTATCTGCCCAGAACAATTTCTCGCAGTGGTTGAATTTGTGCTTCATCATCAGACGACCGCTGAGCACTGCCCGAACAGACGACCGCTGAGCACCGCCCGAACAGACGACCGCTGAGCACCGCCCCAACAGACGACCGCTGAGCACCGCCCCAACAGACGACCGCTGAGCACCGCCCCAACAGACGACCGCTGAGCACCGCCCCAACAGACGACCGCTGAGCACTGCCCGAACAGACGACCGCTGAGCACCGCCCGAACAGACGACCGCTGAGCACCGCCCGAACAGACGACCGCTGAGCTCTGCCCGAACAGACGACCGCTGAGCACCGCCCGAACAGACGACCGCTGAGCACCGCCCCAACAGGCAGGGGAGCACCGCCCGAACAGACGACCGCTGAGCACCGCCCGAACAGACGACCGCTGAGCACCGCCCCAACAGGCAGGGGAGCCGACTTCCATGGAAGTTGTGACAAGTTCTAAAATGTTGTACCTACAGTGCTGCCGTTTAGTGGACAATGTCTAAATTGTGCCTGGGCTAGAATAATTCATTATGCCCTTTCTCTTGCGTTTCAAAGATGATTTATTTTTAAACAGTTGTTTTTTTCTTTGTATTATCTTTTACCAGATCTAATGTGTTATATTCTCCTACATTCCTTTCACATTTCCTCAAACTTCAAAGTGTTTATTTTCAAATGGAATCAAGAATATGCATATCCTTGCTTCAGGTCCTGAGCTACAGGCAGTTAGATTTGGGTATGTAATTTTTGGTGAATTATTTTTTTAAAAGGGTTGGATCCTTAAGAGGAGAGATAAAAAAGTATAATCCTCTGAAATGAATGTGATGTATATCTACAACCGTAGTTACCTAAATACGGATGTGCTATTCCCCAAAGGCATTCCCTGGGTTTTAACATGGTATTGTGAGGTTGCACATGCTCAGATATAGAGATGGTGTGGTATCAACAGGAAAGAGACAACTAAGAGACTGGAGACACAGGAGATGGACTGGAGACAAGAGATGGACTGGAGACAAGAGATGGACTGGAGACACAGGAAATGGACTGGAGACACAGGAGATGGACTGGAGACACAGGAAATCGACTGGAGACACAGGAGATGGACTGGAGACAGAGGAAATGGACTGGAGACACAGGAAATGGACTGGAAACACAGGAGATGGACTGTAGACAAGAGATGGACTGGAGACACAGGAGATGGACTGGAGCGAAGAGATGGACTGGAGACACAGGAAATGGACTGGAGACACAGGAGATGGACTGGAGACACAGGAGATGGACTAGAGACACAGGATATGGACTGGAGACACAGGTGATGGACTGGAGACAAGAGATGGACTGGAGACACAGGAGATGGACTGGAGACACATGAGATGGACTGGAGACACAGGAGATGGACTGGAGACAAGAGATGTACTTGAGACACAGGAGATGGACTGGAGACAAGAGATGGACTGGAGACACAGGAGATGGACTGGAGACAAGAGATGGACTGGAGACAAGAGATGGACTGGAGACAAGAGATGGACTGGAGACACAGGAGATGGACTGGAGACAAGAGATGGACTGGAGACACATGAGATGGACTGAAGACACAGGAGATGGACTGGAGACACAGGAGATGGACTGGAGACACAGGAGATGGACTGGAGACAAGAAATGGACTGGAGACACAGAAGATGGACTGAAGACACAGGAGATGGACTGAAGACACAGGAGATGGACTGGAGACATGGGAGATGGACTGGAGACACAGGAGATGGACTGGAGACAAGAGATGGACTGGAGACACAGGATATGGACTGGAGACACGGGAGATGGACTGGAGACATGGGAGATGGACTGGAGACACATGAGATGGAATGAAGACACAGGAGATGGACTGGAGACACAGGAGATGGACTGGAGACACAGGAGATGGACTGGAGACATGGAGATGGATGGAGACACAGGAGATGGACTGGAGACACATGAGATGGAATGAAACACATGGGAGATGGACTGGAGACACAGGAGATGGACTGGAGACACGGGAGATGGACTGGAGACACAGGAGATGGACTGGAGACACAGGAGATGGACTGGAGACATGGGAGATAGACTGGAGACACATGAGATGGAATGAAAACACAGGAGATGGACTGGAGACACAGGAGATGGACTGGAGACATGGGAGATAGACTGGAGACACATGAGATGGAATGAAAACACAGGAGATGGACTGGAGACACAGGAGATGGACTGGAGACACAGGAGATGGACTGGAGACATGGGAGATGGACTGGAGACACAGGAGATGGACTGGAGACACAGGAGATGGACTGGAGACACAGGAGATGGACTGGAGACACAGGAGATGGACTGGAGACACAGGAGATGGACTGGAGACACAGGAGATGGACTGGAGACACAGGAGATGGACTGTAGACATGGGAAGAACTTGCCGCCGAGTAGGTAAACCACCAGTACCCTCCGTATTATTGGCCAACTTGCCAATAATAATAATTGGAAAATAAACTGGACAATCTACATTTAAGACTATCCAACCAACTGGACATTAACTGTAATATCTTATGTTTCACCGAGACGTGGCTGAACAACGGCATGGATAAGCTGGCTGGGTTTTCCATGCATCGGCAGGACAGAGCAGCTACGTCTGCTAAGACGAGGGGCGGGGTGTGTGTGTCTATTTGTAAATAACGGGTGGTGCGCGATGTCCAATATTAAAGAAGTCTCAAGGTATTGCTCGCCTGAGGTAGAGTACCGTATGATAAGCTCTAGACCACACTATCAACTATTCGTAGCCGTCTATTTACCACCACAAACCGATGCTGCACTAAGACCGCACTCAACAAGCTTTATAAGGCCATAAGCATGTCACGCCTGCTTCCGCTCCCCATCTCTGGCGCTCGAGAGCACATCTGTCACCATCATTACGCGCATCTGTCACCATCATTACGCATATCTGCGCAATATTGGACTCAACTGGACTCCAATACTTTGTTGATTGCCCCTCTATATCTGTGTGCTCCCCAGTTTGTTCCCAGGAGTTTTTTGTTTTTGTTGGTGAAGTCGGGTCCGGGTGCCGCTGCCGGAGCAGAGGAACCGGGGGTGCCTCAGTTGGCTCGCTGGCTCGAGAGGTTACCTTGCCTTGGTTGGCTCGGCGGGCTCCCATCCCACGTCATGCCTCAGCTGGCTCATCGGGCTCCCACGCCTCAGCCGGCCCGTCAGGCTCGCCCAGGTGGGACATCGGGTAGCGCCCCTCGAAGGGGGGCACTCATGCCTGCTCCCACTCCACCTCTCTGGCGCTCATCACCATCATTACGTGCATCTGATTGCCCCTCTATATCTGTGTGCTCCTCAGTTTGTTCCCCGTGTCAGCATTTATGTCGTTATGTTTTCCCCTGACCAGACGCAGGCCTTGTTTGTTTCTTGTCTGTTATCCATTAATGTTCACTCCCTGTACTTGCTTCTCATCTCCAAGTGTCCTTACAAAGCGAACAACAAAATGCTCACCCAGAAGCGATGCTCCTAGTGGCCGGGAACTTTAATGCAGGCAAACTTAAATCCGTTTAACCTCAACTCTACCAGCATGTCACATGTGCAACCAGAGGGGGAAAAAACTCTACTCCACCTTTACTCCATACACAGAGATGCATACAAAGCTCTCCCTCACCCTCCATTTGGCAAATCTGACTATAATTATATCCTGCTTATTCCTACTTACAAGCAAAAACCAAATAGGAAGTACCAGTGACTCGCTCAATACGGAAGTGGTCAGATTAATTGGATGCTACGCTACAGGATTGTTTTGCTAGCACAGACTGGAATATGTTCTGTGATTCATCCAATGGCATTGAGGAGAATACTACCTCAGTCACCAGCTTCATCAATAAGTGCATCGGTGACATCATCCCCATAGTGACCGTACGTACATATCCCAACCAGAAGCCATGGATTACAGGCAACATCCACACAGAGCTAAAGGCTAGAGATGCCACTTTCAAGGAGTGGGAGAATAATCTGGATGCTTATAAGAAATCCCGCTATGCCCTCAGATCATCAATCAGGCTAAGTGCCAATATAGGAAAAAGATTGAATCCTACTACCTTTTATGGTCGCTGAGGCAAGCAACACTGAAGCATGCATGAGAGCACCAGCTGTCCGGACGACTGTGTGAACACGCTCTCCGTAGCCGATGTCAGCAAGACCTTTAAACAGATCAACATTCACAAAGCAGCGGGGCAAGTCGGATTACCAGGACATGTACTCAAAACATGCGCGGACCAACTTGCAAGTGTCTTCACTGACATTTTCAACCTCTCCCTGACAAGTCTGTAATACCTATATGTTTCAAACAGACCACCATAGTCCCTGTGCCCAAGAAACCATAGCTAACCTGACTAAAAGATTAACGCCCATAGCACATCGGTTTCCATGTAAGTGCTTTGAAAGGCTGGTCATGGTTCACATCAACAAGCAATCTCAATCGCACTCCACACTACCCTTTCCTACCTGGACAAAAGGAACACCTATGTGAGAATGCTGTTCATTGTCTACAGCTCAGCGTTCAACACCATAGTTCCCACAAAGCTCATCACTAAGCTAAGGACCCTGGGACTAAAGACCTCCCTCTGCCACTGGATCCTGGACTTCCTGACGGGCCGCCCCCAGGTGGTATGGGTAGGCAACAACACATCTGCTGATCCTCAACACTGGGGCCCCTCGGGGGTGTGTGCTGTACCTCCTGTATTCTCTGTTCACACACAACTGTGTGGCCAAGCACGACTCCCACACCATCATTAAGTTTGCTGACGACACAACAGAGGTCGGTTTGATCACCGACATGATGAGACTGCCTATAGGGAGGAGGTCAGAGACCTGGCAGTGTTGTGCCAGGACAACAACCTCTCCCTCAAGACAAAGGAGCTGATTGTGGACTATAGGAAAAGGAGGGCCAACACGCCCCCATTGACATTGACGGGGCTGTAGGGGAGCGGGTCGAGAGTTTCAAGTTCCTTGGTGTCCACATCACCAACAAACTATCCTGGTCCAAACACATCAAGACAGTTGTGAAGAGGTCACAACAACACCTTTTCCCCCTCCGGAGACTGAAAAGATTTGGCATGAGTCCCCAGATCCTCAAAAATGTCTACAGCTGCACCATCGAGAGCATCCTGACCGATTGCATCACTGCCTGGTATGGCAACTGCTCAGCATTTTACCGTAAGGCAGAACAGAGGGCAATGCGAACGGCCCAGTACATCACTGCAGAAAGCTTCCTGCCATCCAGGACATTTATACTAGACGGTGTCAGAGGAAAGAACAAAACATTGTCAAAGACTCCAGTCAACCAAGTCATAGACTGTTCTCTCTGCTACCACACGGCAAGCTGTACTGAAGCGCCAAGTCGAGGTCCAAAAGGCTCCTTAACAGCTTCTACATCCAAGCCATAAGACTGCTGAACAATGAATCAAATGGCATCCCAGACTATTTACATTGAGTAGAAACTGCATGCAGTGGTACCCCGTCATCCACATGCAGTCGCTTCCTTTTAATCTTCCTCACTCCCTTCCTCCCTTCCTCTCTATCCGCCTACTTACCCACGGAACTACCTAACTAACCTTCCCGTCCATTGTATTTCCATCTGTCCAAACGTCCCCACCTCTCTCGGAGAGCAGGGATGCACAACATGACATCACCAAAACAATCTCACACCTGTTCTATTCTCCATGGCAACTGGAAATAAAATGTCCTCCTGGTTATAGAATGACTGGTTATAGAACGACTGGTTATATAATAACTAGTAACAGAAGGACTGGTTATAGAATGACTAGTTACATAATGACTGGTTATAGAATGACTGGTTATAGAATGACTGGTTATAGAATGGCTGGTTAAAGAATGACTAGTAACATAATGACTGGTTATAGAATGGCTGGTTAAAGAATGACTAGTAACATAATGACTGGTTATAGAATGACTGGTTATAGAATGACTGGTTATAGAATGACTGGTTATAGAATGGCTCTTTAAAGAGATTCCTACCATGTAACCACATTATTTCTTGTTATCAGGTTGCAGGGCCATAAGGCCGAGCTGCCCCTTGGCTCCAGCTAGTTCTCTGTCTCTTTGTGATTTGATTGACAACAAATGAGAAACAGCAGATCCAGGCCCTCTGGGCGTTTTCAGATGTTTGAGGAAAAGGAGGATCCCATTCCAGTCTCTTAACAAGGTTTCAGACAACCATAAATCTTGGCCTCTCAGCCAAGATTTACTACAAGTTACTGTGTTTATTTCAAATTCTTCTCCCTCCTACAGCAGGGAAGGTCTAGCACTTAGCACACGCCATTGTTCCTCGAGGTCACACTGGCCTTCCATCGCTGCTCCACAAAGTTTATGGTGATTTTAAAACACAACCAAAACATAACCCAAAACACAACCAAAACATAACCTAAAACACAACCAAAACATAACCCAAAACACAACCAAAACATAACCTAAAACACAACCAAAACAAACGGCAAAACTTGATGTAGTCATTGCGTGCAAGGAATATGAGACCAAATGCTAACCTTTTGACAACTTTACCACACTAAAAGTGATATACTTATGACTTATATGGGGGGACTAGATACATAAGAGCTTTAATTTCTAAACGGTAAAACAGATATGTATGGAAATACTGTCAAATAAAAGCTGACATTATGTACCGTCTCTTTAAGTTTATTTAAAGATGGTGATTTACGGTGATCAAGACGGCACAGAACAGCAATTATATGTCGGACACATGAAAACAATCTATGTTGTTCAGAAAAACATATTTAACGTAAAATGATATTTCATTTGAATTATTACGATCACGTTGAGCATTTTCTGTTCCGAATCAGAAAATCGAATGAAAATGGTAGTTGATTGAACTGTGTTACTGGACCAGTTATGTTGTTTAAAGAGCCGCTTGCTTACATGTAGAGTACTGCCCTTTATTGAATCGTGTGCTTTTCTGGTTGAATTGCTTTGTTTTTCGAATTCATTAGGGTTTACATTCCCCCAAAATAATACATAAGGGAAAACATCTGTGAGTGTATGCACATGTCGACAGGTGCCTAATATACACACAATACACAATAATATATACATAATACACAATAAATACACATAATATACAATAATATACACATAATTTACAATAATATACACATAATACACAATAATATACACATAATACACAATAATATACAGATAATACACAATAATATACACATAATATACAATAATATACACATATTAAACAATAATATACAGATAATACACAATAATATACACATAATACACAATAATATACGGTTCCAATAATATACAATAAATACCAATAGACAATAATAATCAGCAATATACAATCCACATAATATACAATAATATACGCCTCACAATAATATACACATAAGCACAATAATACATAATACACAATAATATACACATAATATACAATAATACACACAAATACAATAATATACACATAATACACAATAGTATACAGATCATATACAATAATATACACCACAATAATATACACATAATACAATAATATATAAACCAATAATGTCATATTATACAATAATATACACCAATATACAATAATATACACATAATACACAATAATATACCCAATAATATACACATAATAACAATAATATACAATAAAACACATAATATGCAAGCGTATACAATAATATTGTCACGGCTTTCTTCTGTTGAAGGAGAGGCGGACCAAACAGTGTGGATTTTGACATCTTTAATGAAGATGATAAATTAACAATATACAAAAACAAGAAACGTGAAAGTTATGTCTGTTTAAAGACAGGCAAAACAGGCTAAATATGGCTCCCAATCAGAGACAATGTAACACCTGCCTCTGATTGAGTCAGGCCCAAACACAGAAACAGACAAACTTTATTCAGATCTGACCAAACAAATCTTTTCTGGTTGACAAATTGCATTAATTGTTTTTCATAATATACACATAATATACAATAATTTACATTACAATAACCAAAATAATACAATAACCTACACATAATGATATACAAAATCATATATCATATATAATGTATGCACAAAATATACGACAATAAGGTGCCATAATATACACATAATACACAATAAATAATATATACATAATACACAATAAATACACATAATTTACAATAATATACACATAATACACAATAATATACACATAATACACAATAATATACAGATAATACACAATAATATACACATAATATACAATAATATACACATATTAAACAATAATATACACATAATATACAATAATATACACATAATACACAATAATATACAGATAATACACAGTAATATACACATAATACACAATAATATACACATAATACACAAAAATATACACATAATAAACAATAATATACACATAATATACAATAATATACACATAATACACAACAATATACAGATAATATACAATAATATACACATAATATACAATCATATACATATAATATACAATAATACACACAATACACAATAATATACACATAATACACAATAATATACACATAATACACAATAATATACAGATCATATACAATAATATACACATAATACACAATAATATACACATAATACACAATAATATACACATAATACACAATAATATACACATAATATACAATAATATACACACAATATACAATAATATACACATAATACACAATAATATACACATAATATTCAATAATATACACATAATACACAATAATATACAATAATATACAATAATAAACACATAATATACACCGTATACATATAATATTGTCACGGCTTTCTTCTGTTGAAGGAGAGGCGGACCAAACGCAGTGTGGTTATTTTGATACATCTTTAATGAAGATGATAAATTAACAATATACAAAAACAAGAAACGTGAAAAAATTAAAACAGCCCTATCTGGTGTAACAAACACAAAGACAGGAACAATCACCCACAAAACCCAACACAAAACAGGCTATCTAAATATGGCTCCCAATCAGAGACAATGACTAACACCTGCCTCTGATTGAGAACCATATCAGGCCCAAACACAGAAACAGACAAACTAGACATAGAACATAGAATGCCCACTCAGATCACACCCTGAGCAAACAAATCATAGAAACATACAAAGCAAACTAGGGTCAGGGTGTGACAAATATACATTAATATACACATAATATACACAGTATACACATAATATACACATAATATACAATAATATACACACAATATACAATAACCTAAACATAATATACAATAACCTACACATAATGATATACAATAATCATATATCATATATAATAATATACACAAAATATACAATAATACACAATAATATACACATAATATACACATCTGAATTCATGGCTTATAGAATTATAGACTTATTTAGCCATTTTCAGAAACAAAGGAAGTCAATCTGCTTCTGTAATTAACGGTGCTACAAAGCCTCGGGAACTCACTTGGTTGGTGTGAATGCACAATAAAAACCCAAGTCAAACAAGCATAAAAACAGCCCACTCTCAGTGCATGTTTCATCTCAGGACCCCCCTGTTCCCCACTCCAGGGGAATTCTTTCCTCTTCATGCCTTTTTAGCGGGGTCACCATGGTAACCACATGCTCCACTGGAGGACCTCATCTGGCCAAATGGGCATTTGGGACGTGCCTGCAAGCCAATGCCCCAGATCTCAGCT
The DNA here is from genome assembly GCF_023373465.1 of Oncorhynchus keta. NCBI lineage: Eukaryota > Metazoa > Chordata > Actinopteri > Salmoniformes > Salmonidae > Oncorhynchus > Oncorhynchus keta. The sequence goes on from NC_068447.1 coordinate 10,973,448, forward strand.
GACATTTGGCAGTCTTTAGTGTCTGTCTGGCTGTGTATATGTGTGTGTTTATGTATGTGCTGATGTGCATGTGGGGGGAGGGGCTCTGTCTGGCAGAGTGTTCATCTGGGCCATATAGAAATTACTTCTGTCTGGCGGCAAAAAGACACAACTGAGCTGATCTAAAGAATATAGAGGAGTGGTGGTGTGGCCCAAGGCTCAGCTGTGTCTGTGTCCTCGCTGATATCTGTGTTATGGGATCATTTATTTTTGGGATCGATATCTGAGAAACAGATTTGGTCCTGTTGTGTTGTTACCACTGGAAATATGGAGACGTGTTAAATATGGAGATGTGTTAAACATTTATGTCCCGGCTTGAAACTGGTCCCTTGAAATACCATAGTATACTGTATATGGTTGACGTTCTTTAAAGGGATATTTTGTGATTTTGGCAAAATAGGCTTATAGAGTTATTTATTTGTTTACCTTCAAAGCGTACGTAGACACATAAAAATGGTATCCATCAGTTCATCTGAGTCTGTGGAAATAGATAAAGAGCCTCATCTGACTCTGGGTCAGTAGATAAAGAGCCTCATTACCAAAATCCAGAAGTATCCCTTTAAAGATTCAGACATGGCTCTTCCGCTTTCATCTTTTCTCTCTCCCTCTCTCTCTCTCTCTCTCTCTCTCTCTCTCTCTCTCTCTCTCTCTCTCTCTCTCTCTCTCTCTCTCTCTCTCTCTCTCTCTCTCTCTCTCTCTCTCTCTCTCTCTCTCTCTCTCTCTCTCTCTCTTTCTTTGTCACACTGTATCAAGTGAATAAATAACTATATAACTGCTGAAAATGTGTGTCTGTTGGTTATGTTGAGGGAAGTCAAAGGGGTGAGGAACCGTTTCATTTCTTAGGGAGGGAACAGAGAAAAGAGATTTAAAAAAAGGAGCAGAACAGCAGACAGGTGAAAGAATGCGTTACTTATCCCATCACTGTCACCCAGATCAACGAGTCACCACATTAATATAAACCCTGATCAATACATCAGCAGGGCTTTGTTCACATGAGGCTTGGTGAGATCCACCCTCTGCACACAGCATGCAGTGTAAGGTACTCCCCATGTCAAAGGGATAACATTCTCAGTCTTTGAGGTAGCACATACAAATCACATGCAAATGAAAGGGATTTTGGAGGCAGGGTTGTGGTCCCGGCTCGGTCCCATGAGGCCACCCCTTCTCGTCAGCTTCTGATTGTCTTCCAGACAAAACAAAGCCTTGAATCAAACGCTATCCTTACTAAACCATCTCTGTCTTTCTGTCTTGTTCGGGCCTTTTTTTTCTCTCAATCTGCCTGCCTTTATCCTCTCTATCGTCTTTATCTCTCCCATCCCTCTCTTCCTCCCTGTGACTGATTGGGCACATCCTTGGCAGGTTCTGTCTCAAGGCTCTCCTGACCTATTTCAACAACAGGAAATACATGTTTTGATATAATTTAATCAAGTCCCTAACGCGCCGTCTACTACTACTTCTACATCTTCTTAGCCTCTGTTTCCTTTCCATTTCCCTTCCGTTTCTGCTATTGCTCTAACAAGTTTAATTATCTCTCTCTTAGAAATCTCCTTTTCTCTTTCTCGACCAATCAGTCGCTGTCTTTTTTTCAGTTTTTTTCCTTCCTTCCTTCCTTCCTTCCTTCCTTCCTTCCTTCCTTCCTTCCTTCCTTCCTTCCTTCCTTGCTTCCTTGCTTCCTTGCTTCCTTTCTCTCTTCCTCACTCTCATCCTTTCCTCGGTCCCTTGTTATCTCTCGTCTCTCTTCCTTTCCTATGCCTTCCTAAATCTGTCTCGGTCCTCTCCTCTGGTGGGGGTTTCCTCCAAGCTCTCGTGGCTCTAGTTCTCTCTGTTATCAAACAGGAAGTGGCTGAAAGTGGCATCCTGTTCCACATACACAGGGCATGATAATACCCCAAAAATTGCCACCACTATTTATGAAATATTCAGCCGAGAGCTCACTGCGACACTGCCGGGAGCTCACTCTATCACGGCTTCTATATTTCATTGTGTGTCATTGAATGTTCTGTAGACTTTTGATATCATCATGACATGTTATCAAACTCCATGACAAATCAAATCAAATGTTATTTGTCACATGTGCCCAAATACAACAGGTGTTACAGTGAAATGCTTACTTTACTAGCCCTTAACCAACAATGCAGATTTAAGCAAAATAAGTGGTAAGTAAAAAAATAGATAAGTAAAAAAATGTAAATAACAAATAGTTAAAGAACAGCAGTAAAATAACAGTAGCGAGGCTAAATGCAAGGTGTACCAGTAATATGTACATGTAGGTAGAGTTAAAGTGGATATGCATAGATAATAGCCAGAGAGTAGCAGCAGAGTAAAAGAGAGGGGGGGGCAAATAGTCTTGGTAGCCATTTGATTAGATGGTCAGGAGTCTTTGTGGGTTTGGGGGTAGAAGCTGTTAAGAAGCCTTTTGGACCTAGACTTGGCGCTCCGGTAACACTTGCCGTGCGGTAGCAGAGAGAACAGTCTATGATTACGGTGGCTGGAGACTTTGAAAATCTTTAGGGCCTTCCTCTGCCACCGCCTGGTAAAGAGGTCCTGGCTGGCAGGAAGCTTAGCCCCAGTGATGTACTGGGCCGTTCGCACTACCCTCTGTAGTGCCTTGCGGTTGGAGGCCGAGCAGTTGCCATACCAGGCAGTGATGCAACCAGTCAGGATGCTCTCAATGGTGCAGCTGTATAACTTTTTGAGGATCTGAGGGCCCATGCCATATCTTTTCAGTCTCCTGAGGGGGAAAAGGTGTTATCGTGACCTCTTCATGACTGTCTTGGTGTGTTTGGACCATGATAGTTTGCTGGTGATGTGGACACCAAGGAACTTGAAGCTCTCAACCTGCTCCACTACAGCCCCGTCAATGTCAATGGGGGCGTGTTGGCCCTCCTTTTCCTATAGTCCACAATCAGCTCCTTTGTCTTGAGGGAGAGGTTGTTGTCCTGGCACAACACTGCCAGGTCTCTGACCTCCTCCCTATAGGAAGTCTCATCATGTCGGTGATCAAACCGACCTCTGTTGTGTCGTCAGCAAACTTAATGATGGTGTGGGAGTCGTGCTTGGCCACACAGTTGTGTGTGAACAGAGAATACAGGAGGTACAGCGCACACCCCCGAGGGGCCCCAGTGTTGAGGATTAGCAGATGTGTTGTTGCCTACCCATACCACCCGTCGATGAGAATGGGGGTCAAATCAAATAAAATAAAATCAAATCTAATTTTATTTGTCACATACACATGGTTAGCAGATGTTAATGCGAGTGTAGCGAAATGCTTGTGCTTCTAGTTCCGACAATGCAGTGATAACCAACAAGTAATCTAACTAACAATTCCAAAACTACTGTCTTATACACAATGTAAGGGGATAAAGAATATGTACATAAGGATATATGAATGAGTGATGGTACAGGGCAGCATACAGTAGATGGTATCGAGTACAGTATATACATATGAGATGAGTATGTAGACAAAGTAAACAAAGTGGCATAGTTAAAGAGTAGTGCAACAGTAGCTCAGTTGGTAGAGCATGGCGCTTGTAACGCCAGGGTAGTGGGTTCGATCCCCGGGACCACCCATACGTAGAATGTATGCACACATGACTGTAAGTCGCTTTGGATAAAAGCGTCTGCTAAATGGCATATATATTAAAGTGGCTAGTGATACATGTATTACATAAGGATGCAGTCGATGATATAGAGTACAGTATATACGTATGCATATGAGATGAATAATGTAGGGTAAGTAACATTATATAAGTTAGCATTGTTTAAAGTGGCTAGTGATATATTTACATAATTTCCCATCAATTCCCATTAAATTAATTCCCATGTCTCATCGTTGTCGGTGATCAGGCCTACCACTGTATTGTCGTCTGCAAACTTAATGATGGTGCTGGAGTCGTGCCTGGCCATGCAGTCGTAGGTGAACAGGGAGTACAGGAGGGGACTGAGAACGCATCCCTGAGGGGCCCACGTGTTAAGGATCAGCGTGGTAGATATGTTGTTGCCTACCCTTACCACCTGGGGGCGGCCCGTCAGGAACTCCAGGATCCAGTTGCAGAGAGAGGTGTTTAGTCCTAGGGTCCTTTGAGGGCACTATGGTGTTGAACGATGAGCTGTATCAGCCTCATATTCAACACAGAAAGCATGACTGTATGGGAGAAATGTGGAATGACCAGAGAACTGATCTCTGTGCTGCTGTGTGAACTCAGACGTAGCATTCAACAGGAGGTCATTACTTTGCCCGTTATGAGCTCCATCTCTTCTCCCATAAGCATGTACTGTATCTGGCAAACACTGGGACCACACAGGCAAGCCAGCTATGTTTCACGCACAGACCAGCTACATGCTGAATCAAGCCCTTTCAACAGACCAGCTACAGGCTGACTCAAACCCTTTCAACAGACCACTTACATGCTGAATCAAGCCCTTTCAACAGACCAGCTACAGGCTGACTCAAGCCCTTTCAACAGACCACTTACAGGCTGGATCAAGCTTTCAAAAGGAGCCTGGCAGAGAGGAATATAGAGTGAGGAAATACAGAGAGACAAGACATAAAGAGACAAACAAGACAGAAATAGAGACAAATAAGAAAGGAGAAAAGACAGACAGAGAGAAACAAGACAGACAGAGAGACAAACAAGACAGAAAGAGAGACAAACAAAACAGAAATGAGGAAAGTGTAAGTGGAGTACACCTTGTGTACCCTAGTAAGAATATAGCAGGGACTCACAGCTAATGGGGACTCAAATAAACAAAACTAAACCTGAAGAAATGTACAAAGACAGAAACTAGGGACATTCTGAAAAGCATATTGCTGATTCAACATGCATGTTTTTTCCCAATGGTCTGATAGGAGAGTAGAAAGTAAAGAGGGGTGCTGTGGGAGGAGGGCTGGGAGGAGGGCTGGGAGAAGGTCCAGGAGGAGGGCTGGGAGGAGGGCTGGGAGAAGGTCCAGGAGGAGGGCTGGGAGGAGGGCTGGGAGGATGGCTGGGAGAAGGTCCAGGAGGAGGGCTGGGAGAAGGTCCAGGAGGAGGGCTGGGAGAAGGTCCAGGAGGAGGGCTGGGAGAAGGTCCAGGAGGATGGCTGGGAGAAGGTCCAGGAGGATGGCTGGGAGAAGGTCCAGGAGGAGGGCTGGGAGAAGGTCCAGGAGGAGGGCTGGGAGAAGGTCCAGGAGGAGGGCTGGGAGAAGGTCCAGGAGGAGGGCTGGGAGAAGGTCCAGGAGGAGGGCTGGGAGGAGGTCCAGGAGGAGGGCTGGGAGAAGGTCCAGGAGGAGGGCTGGGAGAAGGTCCAGGAGGAGGGCTGGGAGGAGGGCTGGGAGAAGGTCCAGGAGGAGGGCTGGGAGAAGGTCCAGGAGGAGGACTGGGAGAAGGTCCAGGAGGAGGGCTGGGAGAAGGTCCAAGAGGAGGGCTGGGAGAAGGTCCAGGAGGAAGGGTTGGAACAGACACAGAGAATGTCCAGAAACCATACCTGGTTGCGAGTAGGAGGCAGAGGGCAAGTCCAGCCAAGAAATTAACAAAACAAAGTCAGCCCACATGTTACGCAATCTGGGTTTGTCTTTCCCTTTCAGCTAGCCAACAGGTGAGTCAGGTGACTCACACACACACACACACACCGACTGAGAAATTGCTACAGAGGATGAGATTACACATTTTTCTTGTGCCGTTCCTGAATATATTCTGAAATACTGCTGGGCCTCTGCTATTTCAAACTGCGCCAGCGGCTAAATTAGCAATGGAAATGGTTACATGAATTAGAGATACACATCCGTTCCGCCTCATTGATTTATACATCACAAGCAATCAGACAGAGAGCTTTGGGGCAAAGGTCATTGTATTACAAATACAGATAAAAAGAGGAAAACAACGAGACTCTTGAGTGGCGCAGCGTCATCCGGGTTAGGGGAGGGTTTGGCGTGGGGGGGGGGCTTTATCTGGCACATCGCGCTCTAGCGACTCCTTGTGGCGGGCCGGGCACCTGCAAGCTGACTTCGGTTGTCAGTTGAACGGTGTTTCCTCCAACACATTGGTGTGGCTGACTACCGGGTTAAACGGGTGGGTGTTAAGCAGCGCAGTTTGGCGGGTCATGTTTTTGGGGACGCATGAGTCCTCCTTCGCCTCACCCGAGCCCGGTGCAGCGATGAGACAAGAACATAAATGAAATTGTGAGGAAAAGGGGGTAAAATACAAAAAATATATATATTTTAAAGGAACAAAAAAAGGAAAAACCACAATGATTCAGCTATCATATTAAAATGAGCCTTTGTGAAAATCCCTGTTAGTGAATCACTGGAGAGTTGTACACTATGTCCCTCCTCATAGACAATAGTCACATGGTCAGTCACATGACCTATCCAAACCAGAAGTGCTCCAGATGCATTTCACCAGAGCTGACTAACTGGTATGGCGTCTCTGGAGGGGATTCATGCTCCAGTCATGGTTGTTGTGGATTGCTGTGTGTCCCGGGGTGGATTAGATTGGGTTGGGCAGGTAAGAGGATTGGCACAGCGGGTCGGGGTCAGCACCCCGCATTAGCCAGCAGGTCAAACAGGCAGCTGCACAGTCAACCATAATCTTGCCTTCGCCTCTCTTCTCCCAGATCCACCAGTAATCTCAGCCGTACTCCCAAATGAGAACCCCATCTCACACTCAGAACCACAGGATTCCAGGTCACCTGACCTGGTTCTATCACGTCGGCCAGCCGTACGTATGCAGAGGCAATGCATTCACACACATCTCATCTCCACGTCTCAGTTTTTTCCAGCTCCACTCATTCCACCCCCCGACACACATCTCATCTCCACGTCTCAGTTTTTCCAGCTCCACTCATTCCACCCCCCCCCCCGACACACATCTCATCTCCACGTCTCAGTTTTTTCCAGCTCCACTCATTCCACCCCCCCGACACACATCTCATCTCCACGTCTCAGTTTTTCCAGCTCCCCTCATTCCACCCCCCGACACACATCTCATCTCCACGTCTCAGTTTTTCCAGCTCCACTCATTCCACCCCCCCCGACACACATGCATGAGTCAAAAAGACAGATTTTTATCACGTCATCTAGCTCTCTACCAATACGATCTACCCAATAAAATATACCAATACGATCTACCCAATAAAATATACCGATACGATCTACCCAATAAAATATTCCGATACAATCTACCGATACAATCTACCCGATACAATCTACCAATACAATCTACCAATACAATCTACCCGATACAATCTACCCGATACAATCTACCCGATACAATCTACCAATACAATCTACCCAATAAAATATACCGATACAATATACCCGATACAATATACCCGATACAATCTACCCGATACAATCTACCCGATACAATCTACCAATACAATCTACCCAATAAAATATTCCGATACAATCTACCAATACAATCTACCCGATACAATCTACCAATACAATCTACCCAATAAAATATACTGATACAATCTACCCGATACAATATACCCGATACAATCTACCCGATACAATCTACCAATACAATATACCCGATACAATCTACCCGATACAATCTACCCGATACAATCTACCCGATACAATCTACCAATACAATATACCCGATACAATCTACCCTATACAATCTACCCGATACAATCTACCAATACAATATACCCGATACAATCTACCAATACGATCTACACAATAAAATATACCGATACAATCTACCAATACAATCTACCCGATACAATCTACCAATACAATATACCCGATACAATCTACCCGATACAATCTACCGATACAATCTACCCGATACAATCTACCCGATACAATCTACCCTATACAATCTACCCGATACAATCTACCAATACAATATACTCGATACAATCTACCCGATACAATCTACCCGATACAATCTACCCGATACAATCTACCCGATACAATCTACCAATACAATCTACCCGATACAATCTACCCGATACAATCTACCAATACAATCTACCAATACAATATACCCGATACAATCTACCAATACGATCTACCCAATAAAATATACCGATACAATCTACCAATACAATCTACCCGATACAATCTACCAATACAATATACCCGATACAATCTACCCGATACAATCTACCCGATACAATCTACCAATACAATATACCCGATACAATCTACCAATACGATCTACCCAATAAAATATACCGATACAATCTACCCGATACAATCTACCAATACAATATACCCGATACAATCTACCAATGCAATATACCAATACAATATACCTGTCACGGTCGTCATATAGAAGAGACCAAGGTGCAGCGTGATAAGCATACATTCTCCTTTTAATGAAGGAAACCACTAAATAAAGAAACAAAACGACTGTGCCGCTATATAACACGAGTGCTGACAGGCAACTACACATAGACAATAACCCACAAAACCAAAATGGAAAATGGCAACCGAAATTGGATCCCCAATCAGAGACAATGATAAACAGGCCACCATAGACCTACAAACACCTAGACATACCAAAACCCCATAGACTTACAAAAAACCCTAGAGAAGACAAGAACACACATACCACCCTCGTCACACCCTGACCGAAACAAAATAATAAATAAAAGATAACTAAGGTCAGGGCGTGACAGTACCAATACAATATACAATACAGTCTACCAATACAGTGTACAATACAGTCTACCAATAGAATCTACCAATACAATATACCAATACAATATACCAATACAGTCTACCAATACAGTGTACAATACAGTCTACCAATAGAATCTACCAATACAATATACCAATACAATATACCAATACAGTCTACCAATACAGTGTACAATACAGTCTACCAATACAATATACCAATACAATATACCAATACAGTCTACCAATACAGTGTACAATACAGTCTACCAATACAATATACCAATACAATATACCAATACAGTCTACCAATACAGTGTACAATACAGTCTACCAATAGAATCTACCAATACAATATACCAATACAATATACCAATACAGTCTACCAATACAGTGTACAATACAGTCTACCAATAGAATCTACCAATACAATCTACCAATACAATATACCAATACAATATACCAATACAATATACCAATACAATATACCAATACAATATACCAATACAATATACCAATACAATATACCAATACAATATACCAATACAGTCTACCAATACAGTGTACAATACAGTCTACCAATAGAATCTACCAATACAATATACCAATACAATATACCAATACAGTCTACCAATACAATATACCAATAGAATCTACCAATACAGTCTACCAATAGAATCTACCAATACAATATACCAATACAGTCTACCAATACAGTCTACCAATACAATATACCAATACAGTCTACCAATACAATATACCACTACAATATACAATACAGTCTACCAATACAATATACCCATACAATATACCAATAGAATCTACCAATACAGTCTACCGATACAATATACCAATACAGTCTACCAATACAATATACCAATACAGTCTACCAATACAATCTACCAATACAATATACCAATACAATATACAATACAGTCTACCAATACAATCTACCAATACAATCTACCAATACAATCTACCAATACAATACACAATACAATATACAATACAGTCTACAAATACAATATACCAATACAATATACCAATACAATATACCAATACAATATAGCAATACATTATACCAATACAATATACCAATACAATATACCAATACAGTCTACCAATACAATCTACCAATAAAATCTACTATACAGTCTACCAATACAATAAACCAATAGAGTCTACAAATACAATATATCCATACAATATACCAATACAATCTACCAATACATTCTACCAATACAACATACAATACAATATACCACTACAATATACAATACAGTCTACCAATACAATATACCCATACAATATACCAATAAAATATACAATACAGTATACCAATACAATCTACCAATACAATCTACCAATACAATCTACCAATACAATATACCCAATACAATATACCAATACAATATACAATACAGTCTACCAATACAATATACCAATACAGTCTACCAATACAGTCTACCAATACAATATACCAATACAGTCTACCAATACAATATACCAATACAATATACAATACAGTCTACCAATACAGTCTACCAATACAATATACCAATACAATATACCAATACAATATACCAATACATTGTACCAATACAATATACCAATACAATATACCAATACAGTCTACCAATAGAATCTATCAATACAATATACCAATACAGTCTACCAATACATTCTCCCAATGCAATCTACCAATACAATGTACCAATACAATATTCCAATACAATCTACCAATACAATATACCAATACGGTCTACCAACACAATCCACATCTTCAGCACTGGGTTGGTCCTCCCCTCTCCACAGCTTCAGTACTGGGTTGGTCCTCCCCTCTCCACAGCTTCAGTACTGGGTTGGTCCTCCCCCTCCCCCTCTCCACAGCTTCACCACTGGGTTGGTCCTCCCCCTCTCCACAGCTTCAACACTGGGTTGGTCCTCCCCTCTCCACAGCTTCACCACTGGGTTGGTCCTCCCCCTCTCCACAGCTTCACCACTGGGTTGGTCCTCCCCTCTCCACAGCTTCACCACTGGGTTGGTCGTCCCCCTCCCCCTCTCCACAGCTTCACCACTGGGTTGGTCCTCCCCCTCCCCCTCTCCACAGCTTCACCACTGGGTTGGTCCTCCCCCTCCCCCTCTCCACAGCTTCACCACTGGGTTGGTCCTCCCCCTCCCCCTCTCCCTCTCCACAGCTTCACCACTGGGTTGGTCCTTCCCCTCCCTCTCTCCACAGCTTCACCACTGGGTTGGTCCTCCCCCCCTCTCTCCACAGCTTCACCACTGGGTTGGTCCTCCCCTCCCCCTCTCCCCTCTCCACAGCTTCACCACTGGGTTGGTCCTTCCCCTCCCTCTCTCCACAGCTTCACCACTGGGTTGGTCCTTCCCCTCCCTCTCTCCACAGCTTCACCACTGGGTTGGTCCTCCCCTCTCCACAGCTTCACCACTGGGTTGGTCGTCCCCCTCCCCCTCTCCACAGCTTCACCACTGGGTTGGTCCTCCCCTCCCTCTCTCCACAGCTTCACCACTGGGTTGGTCCTCCCCTCCCCTCTCCACATCTTCACCACTGGGTTGGTCCTCCCCCCCCCCCCCTCCACAGCTTCACCACTGGGCTGGTCCTCCCCCTCTCCACAGCTTCAGCACTGGGTTGGTCCTCCCCCTCTCCACAGCTTCACCACTGGGTTGGTCCTCCCCCTCCCCCTCTCCACAGCTTCACCACTGGGTTGGTCCTCCCCTCTCCACAGCTTCACCACTGGGTTGGTCCTCCCCTCTCCACAGCTTCACCACTGGGTTGGTCCTCCCCCTCTCCACAGCTTCACCACTGGGTTGGTCGTCCCCCCCCCTCTCCACAGCTTCACCACTGGGTTGGTCGTCCCCCTCCCCCTCTCCACATCTTCACCACTGGGTTGGTCGTCCCCCTCCCCTCTCCACAGCTTCACCACTGGGTTGGTCCTCCCCCTCTCCACAGCTTCACCACTGGGTTGGTCGTCCCCCTCCCCCTCTCCACAGCTTCACCACTGGGTTGGTCCTCCCCCTCCCCCTCTCCACAGCTTCACCACTGGGTTGATCCTCCCCCTCCCCCTCCCCCTCTCCACAGCTTCACCACTGGGCTGGTCCTCCCCCTCTCCACAGCTTCAACACTGGGTTGGTCCTCCCCTCTCCACAGCTTCACCACTGGGTTGGTCCTCCCCCTCTCCACAGCTTCACCACTGGGTTGGTCCTCCCCTCTCCACAGCTTCACCACTGGGTTGGTCCTCCCCCTCCCCTCTCCACAGCTTCACCACTGGGTTGGTCCTCCCCCTCCCCTCTCCACAGCTTCACCACTGGGTTGGTCCTCCCCCTCCCCTCTCCACAGCTTCACCACTGGGTTGGTCCTCCCCCTCCCCCTCTCCACAGCTTCACCACTGGGTTGGTCCTCCCCCTCCCCCTCTCCACAGCTTCACCACTGGGTTGGTCCTCCCCCCCCTCTCCCTCTCCACAGCTTCACCACTGGGTTGGTCCTCCCCTCACCCTCTCCCCTCTCCACAGCTTCACCACTGGGTTGGTCCTCCCCCCCCCCTCTCCACAGCTTCACCACTGGGTTGGTCCTCCCCTCTCCACAGCTTCACCACTGGGTTGGTCCTCCCCTCTCCACAGCTTCACCACTGGGTTGGTCCTCCCCTCTCCACAGCTTCACCACTGGGTTGGTCCTCCCCTCCCCCTCTCCACAGCTTCACCACTGGGTTGGTCCTCCCCTCTCCACAGCTTCACCACTGGGTTGGTCCTCCCCTCTCCACAGCTTCACCACTGGGTTGGTCCTCCTCCCCTCTCCACAGCTTCACCACTGGGTTGGTCCTCCCCCTCCCCCTCTCCACAGCTTCACCACTGGGTTGGTCCTCCCCCTCCCCTCCCTCTCCATAGCTTCACCACTGGGTTGGTCCTCCCCTCACCCTCTCCCTGTCCACAGCTTCACCACTGGGTTGGTCCTCCCCCTCCCCCCTCTCCACAGCTTCACCACTGGGTTGGTCCTCCCCCTCCCCCTCTCCACAGCTTCACCACTGGGTTGGTCCTCCTCCCCCTCCCCCTCTCCACAGCTTCACCACTGGGTTGGTCCTCCCCCTCCCCCTCTCCCTCTCCACAGCTTCACCACTGGGTTGGTCCTCCCCTCCCCCTCTCCACAGCTTCACCACTGGGTTGGTCCTCCCCCTCCCCCTCTCCCTCTCCACAGCTTCACCACTGGGTTGGTCCTCCCCCCCTCTCCCTCTCCACAGCTTCACCACTGGGTTGGTCCTCCCCCTCCCTCTCTCCACAGCTTCACCACTGGGTTGGTCCTCCCCCTCCCTCTCTCCACAGCTTCACCACTGGGTTGGTCCTCCCCCTCTCCACAGCTTCAGCACTGGGTTGGTCCTCCCCTCTCCACAGCTTCACCACTGGGTTGGTCCTCCCCCTCCCCCTCTCCACAGCTTCACCACTGGGTTGGTCCTCCCCCTCCCCCTCTCCACAGCTTCACCACTGGGTTGGTCCTCCCCCTCCCTCTCTCCACAGCTTCACCACTGGGCTGGTCCTCCCCCTCTCCACAGCTTCGGCACTGGGTTGGTCCTCCCCCTCTCCACAGCTTCACCACTGGGTTGGTCCTCCCCCTCCCCCTCTCCACAGCTTCACCACTGGGTTGGTCCTCCCCTCTCCACAGCTTCACCACTGGGTTGGTCGTCCCCCTCCCCTCTCCACAGCTTCACCACTGGGTTGGTCCTCCCCCTCTCCACAGCTTCACCACTGGGTTGGTCGTCCCCCTCCCCCTCTCCACAGCTTCACCACTGGGTTGGTCCTCCCCCCCCCCTCTCCACATCTTCACCACTGGGTTGGTCGTCCCCCTCCCCCTCTCCACAGCTTCACCACTGGGTTGGTCCTCCCCCTCTCCACAGCTTCACCACTGGGTTGGTCGTCCCCCTCCCCCTCTCCACAGCTTCACCACTGGGTTGGTCCTCCCCCTCCCCCTCTCCACAGCTTCACCACTGGGTTGGTCCTCCCCCTCCCCCTCTCCACAGCTTCACCACTGGGTTGGTCCTCCCCCTCCCCCTCTCCACAGCTTCACCACTGGGTTGGTCCTCCCCCTCCCCTCTCCCTCTCCACAGCTTCACCACTGGGTTGGTCCTCCCCCTCCCCCTCTCCACAGCTTCACCACTGGGTTGGTCCTCCCCCTCCCAGCTCCCCTCTCCACAGCTTCACCACTGGGTTGGTCCTCCCCCTCCCCTCTCCCCCTCTCCACAGCTTCACCACTGGGTTGGTCGTCCCCCCCCCTCTCCACAGCTTCACCACTGGGTTGGTCGTCCCCCTCCCCCTCTCCACAGCTTCACCACTGGGTTGGTCCGTCCCCCTCTCCACAGCTTCACCACTGGGTTGGTCGTCCCCCTCCCCCTCTCCACAGCTTCACCACTGGGTTGGTCCTCCCCTCTCCCCCTCTCCACAGCTTCACCACTGGGTTGGTCCTCCCCCTCCCCCTCTCCACAGCTTCACCACTGGGTTGGTCCTCCCCCTCCCCCTCTCCACAGCTTCACCACTGGATTGGTCCTCCCCTCTCCACAGCTTCACCACTGGGTTGGTCCTCCCCCACCCCCTCTCCACAGCTTCACCACTGTGTTGGTCCTCCCCTCCCCTCTCCACAGCTTCACCACTGGGTTGGTCCTCCCCCCCCCTCTCCACAGCTTCACCACTGTGTTGGTCCTCCCCTCCCCCCCCTCTCCACAGCTTCACCACTGGGTTGGTCCTCCCCTCTCCACAGCTTCACCACTGGGTTGGTCCTCCCCTCTCCACAGCTTCACCACTGGGTTGGTCCTCCCCCTCTCCACAGCTTCACCACTGGGTTGGTCCTCCCCTCTCCACAGCTTCACCACTGGGTTGGTCCTCCCCTCTCCACAGCTTCACCACTGGGTTGGTCCTCCCCCTCTCCACAGCTTCACCACTGGGTTGGTCCTCCCCTCCCCTCTCCACAGCTTCACCACTGGGTTGGTCCTCCCCCTCTCCACAGCTTCACCACTGGGTTGGTCCTCCCCTCCCCCTCTCCACAGCTTCACCACTGGGTTGGTCCTCCCCCTCTCCACAGCTTCACCACTGGGTTGGTCCTCCCCCTCTCCACAGCTTCACCACTGGGTTGGTCCTCCCCCTCCCCCTCTCCACAGCTTCACCACCCTTTTGGCCTGCTTTCAGAAAGCTGATTCCTCTCCATAATTCATCTGACTGCTCAACACACATGGAATAGATTCAGTAACAGACCTGCTCACAGTCACACCTGCCATATTTAATGACTCATATATGCAGCTGAAGTCTTAATGGAGAATCCAAGTCAAATTATGGTCTCTGGGGTACAATGTCTCCCACTGTTCGAGACAAATGCACGAGCGCTGGTTGAGACACTCACACGCACACACACACACACACACAAAACACACACACACACACACACACACACACACACACACACACACACACACACACACACTCCTTGTCAAGCAGTAACATTAGCTTGCCCATTAGATTGAGAAGGGGATTTCACCTCTTAAATGGTTGTAGGACACTTAGGCTCTTATTGCTGTTGATGTTTACATACTAGAGAAACCCCCTGACCATCATATACGCTAGGGGGAAAGCTTAGTGGTGTGACACCTTCATGGGGCGGCAGGGTAGCCTAGTGGTTAGAGCGTTGGACTAGTAACCGGAAGGTTGCAAGTTCAAACCCCCGAGCTGACAAGGTACAAATCTGTCGTTCTGCCCCTGAACAGGCACTGTTCCTAGGCCGTCATTGAAAATAAGAATTTGTTCTTAACTGACTTGCCTAGTTAAATAAAGGTTAAAAAAATATATATTCAAAAAAATATTAAAGAGACAGTGTCATTACACACTACATCCAGAAGCCTGGGGTGCATCTGAACTCCTTCCCCTCACAGTTCAATACATTGCATAACCGACAGCTAGCTATAATAAGGACAGATATTCAAATGAATTATGTAAACCAATTAAATGTTGTCCTCACTTCCCGTTTCCTTGGTGACTCCTTACTTCCTGTTTCCTTGGTGACTCCTTACTTCCTGTTTCCTTGGTGACTCCTTACTTCCTGTTTCCTTGGTGACTCCTTACTTCCTGTTTCCTTGGTGACTCCTTACTTCCCGTTTCCTTGGTGACTCCTTACTTCCTGTTTCCTTGGTGACTCCTTACTTCCTGTTTCCTTGGTGACTCCTTACTTCCCGTTTCCTTGGTGACTCCTTACTTCCCGTTTCCTTGGTGACTCCTCACTTCCTGTTTCCTTGGTGACTCCTTACTTCCTGTTTCCTTGGTGACTCCTTACTTCCCGTTTCCTTGGTGACTCCTTACTTCGCTCCCAGTGATCCTATGCCGTCTATGTCCGAGATGTAAACAAATAACCAAAACAAGGCCAGGGATAAGAGAACATGAAGCTACTGAACGCAGACATACCATAACCATGAGGCTGTGTCACGTCATTTGGATGGATTCAATTTATCCATCCAGGCAAACCCATTATAACTGTGAATGTACTCATTCCAGTGCTACCGCCGAAACGTTTCTCTCTTGTAAAATCCTTCGCTACACTGACGACCCAGTTTAGTGATATCGCCTCAGAGACATTAGCGTTTCCCTTTGAAGACGCGTTGGGCATCCACATTACAGAGCCGGGGAGAGAAATCCTTCAATTACTGATGCTGATTCCAGAGGAAGAGTGAAAATGCAACATTCATTTGACAAAATCAGTACTTTATCAAAATATGTTAGCGTAGATAGTGTAAAGGTAAAGTCTGTTCCATTCTATGGCGTTTAGTGAGATACCCAACGGGTTGGATGATTCTCTACACATCACTCATCTTGAAAAAAACGTGTACTAAAAAGTTGGAAATCAATACAAGTATTTGGTATGTACAGTGGGGCAAAAAATAATTTAGTCAGCCACCAATTGTGCAAGTTCTCCCACTTAAAAAGATGAGAGAGGCCTGTAATTTTCATCATAGGTACACTTCAACTATGACAGACAAAATGAGAAAAACAAAATCCAGAAAATCACATTGTAGGAATTTTTATGAATTTATTTGCAAATTATGGTGGAAAATAAGTATTTGGTCACCAACAAACAAGCAAGATTTCTGGCTCTCACAGACCTGTAACTTCGTCTTTAATTAAGAGGCTCTTCTGTGCTCCACTCGTTACCTGTATTAATGGCACCTGTTTGAACTTGTTATCAGTATAAAAGACACCTGTCCACAACCTCAAACAGTCACACTCCAAACTCCACTATGGCCAAGACCAAAGAGCTGTCAAAGGACACCAGAAACAAAATTGTAGACCTGCACTGGCCAAGACTGGTATCTAAAAATTGAAAATAGGCACAACATCTTATATGGGATAAATCAACGAGCCAAGCTATACCGTTATCCTAACACACTGAGGGTTCTCTGAGCTGATGAGCCAAGCTATACCGTTATCCTAACACACTGAGGGTTCTCTGAGCTGATGAGCCAAGCTATACCGTTATCCTAACACACTGAGGGTT
Source organism: Oncorhynchus keta (assembly GCF_023373465.1). NCBI lineage: Eukaryota > Metazoa > Chordata > Actinopteri > Salmoniformes > Salmonidae > Oncorhynchus > Oncorhynchus keta. The sequence goes on from NC_068447.1 coordinate 10,990,637, forward strand.
CTCTGAGCTGATGAGCCAAGCTATACCGTTATCCTAACACACTGAGGGTTCTCTGAGCTGATGAGCCAAGCTATACCGTTATCCTAACACACTGAGGGTTCTCTGAGCTGATGAGCCAAGCTATACCGTTATCCTAACACACTGAGGGTTCTCTGAGCTGATGAGCCAAGCTATACCGTTATCCTAACACACTGAGGGTTCTCTGAGCTGATGAGCCAAGCTCTCCGTTATCCTAACACACTGTTGGTTCTCTGAGCTGATGAGCCAAGCTATACCGTTATCCTAACACACTGAGGGTTCTCTGAGCTGATGAGCCAAGCTATACCGTTATCCTAACACACTGAGGGTTCTCTGAGCTGATGAGCCAAGCTATACCGTTATCCTAACACACTGAGGGTTCTCTGAGCTGATGAGCCAAGCTATACCGTTATCCTAACACACTGAGGGTTCTCTGAGCTGATGAGCCAAGCTATACCGTTATCCTAACACACTGAGGGTTCTCTGAGCTGATGAGCCAAGCTATACCGTTATCCTAACACACTGAGGGTTCTCTGAGCTGATGAGCCAAGCTATACCGTTATCCTAACACACTGAGGGTTCTCTGAGCTGATGAGCCAAGCTCTCCGTTATCCTAACACACTGAGGGTTCTCTGAGCTGATGAGCCAAGCTATACCGTTATCCTAACACACTGAGGGTTCTCTGAGCTTCCATATCCTGCAACTGCAGAAGAAGGTGCTATCTAGAACCCTAAAGGGGTTATTTGGCTGTCCCCATAGGAGAACCATTTGAAGAACCCCTTTTCTTCCAAGTATAACTATTTTGGGATACATGTAGAACCTTTTCCACAGTGGGTTCTACATGTGTGTGTGTGTGTGTGTGTGTGTGTGTGTGTGTGTGTGTGTGTGTGTGTGTGTGTGTGTGTGTGTGTGTGTGTGTGTGTGTGTGTGTGTGTGTGTGTGTGTGTGTGTGTGTGTGTGTGTGTGTGTGTGTGTGTGTGTGTGTGTGTGTGTGTGTGTGTGTGTGTGTGTGTGTGTGTGTGTGTGGGTCTGTGTGTGTGTGTGTGTGTGTGTGTGTGTGTGTGTGTGTGTGTGTGTGTGTGTGTGTGTGTGTGTGTGTGTGTGTGTGTGTGTGTGTGTGTGTGTGTGTGTGTGTGTGTGTGTGTGTGTGTGTGTGTGAAAGACTGAAAGAATGAGAATGAGAAACACAAGCCTTCTATGGTGGAGGAAAGCAGCCCTGCTTTAGAAGCAGTTTTACGGACATTAAGCTGTAACTGAAAGTGGGGTAGATTTTGCATCTTTAATTAGTTGAGGGATTTATCCCCTGAAAGGTTCCTGTGTAGACTGAATGGAAAAGAAGGTGGGATAGGATGAGAGAGAGAGAGAGAGAGAGAGAGAGAGAGGAAGGATGAGAGAGAGAGAGAGAGAGAGAGAGAGAGAGAGAGAGAGAGAGAGAGAGAGAGAGAGAGAGAGAGAGAAAGAGAGAGAGAGAGAGAGAGGAAGAAAGAAAGGCTGTTGTTTTTGTTGAAGATGAGCTGCTCTTACTGTTAGTACTCTTTAACACAGTACCCTGGGTGTCTTAGCTGTCTGTCTGTCCTCTAAGCTGTCTGTCCTTTCTCTGTCTGTCCTCTAGCTGTCTGTTCTCTATCTGTCCTCTAGCTGTCTGTCTGTCTGTCCTCTAGATGTCTGTCTATCTGTCCTCTAGCTTTCTGTCTATCTGTCTGTCTGTTCCCTAGCTGTCTGTCTGTCTGTCTGTCTGTCTGTCTGTCTGTCTGTCTGTCTGTAGCTGTCTGTCTATCTGTCTGTCTGTTCCCTAGCTGTCTGTCTGTCCTCTAGCTGTCTGTCTGTCCTCTAGCTGTCTGTCTGTCCTCTATCTGTCTGTCTGTCTTTTTATATCTCTCAGTGACTCAATATTTGTCTCAGTGTTTATCAGACTCTCCCTCTGTCATGATATTCACTCACAGTACAGAGTCGGAGCCATTGGGTATCTGCTCACGCTTGTCTCAGTCCAGGGCACCAGCTATGTCCCAACAGACAACTAGTCTACTAGGACAACTGGCTCCAGCATATCAGCAGAGCTAACAAGCCAAGGCTCTCTTCCAACTCCAGCAGAACACACGTGCTGACCTCTCTATGGACGTGTGTTAGCATGCATTTTTATAATGACAGATGTAGGGCACATGTAGAGGAAGTCTGCAAAACAAGATTCTTTATACAGTGCATTTATTGACATTAAAAATAAATAATAATACCTACATCAGATACATTACATACAGTACCAGTCAAAAGTTTGGACACACCTACTCATTCAAGGGTCTTTCTTTATTTGTACTATGTTCTACATTATAGCATAATATTAAAGACATCAAACTATGAAATAGCACATATGGAATCACGTAGTAACCAAAAAAGTGTTCAATCAAAATATATTTTAATATTTTAGATTCTTCAAAGTAGCCACCTTCTGCCTTGATGACAGCTTTGAACACTCTTGGCATTCTCTCAACCAGCTTCACCTGGAATGCTTTTCCAACCGTCTTTGAATGAGTTCCCACATATGCTGAGCACTTGTTGGCTGCTTTTCCTTTAATCTGTGGTCCAACTCATCCCAAACCATCTCAATTGGGTTGAGGTCAAATGATTGTGGAGGCCAGGTTCAAGGGTTTTTCTTTTTTTTAAATAAAGAAAAACCCTTGAATGAGTAGGTGTGTCCAAACTTTTGACTGGTACTGTACATCAGACCAGTTTGAAAAGCAATGTACAAGCAGAGAAATGAACCAATATTTCAATACACTCTAGTTCTTTTAATTCTATTTAATCCAGCATTCAATGTTATTTAAACCATACTTTGTGCTGATCCTACATGTGACGCCTGGAGCCACAGTGACAGAGAAACAGTGATTATGTTTTCTAGGTCACTACAGGTCATGAGGCCGGATACTCCTTTGTGTAATCCACCCATCAACTCAATCACTTGTTGATCTGTTGCTTTAGGTCAATTGCCACGTTGAAGGACAGAGACACACTAACCTAAAATCCTATGTAATATCATGCAATTATAGTAGTTCTGTAATGATATTCTTCGTCCTCCTCTGGCGAGGAGTAAGAAATGTCGGACCAATGCGCAGCGTGGTACGTGTCCATGATGTTTATTGACTGAACACAAAAAAATACAAAAAATAACAACGTGAAATAAACGAAAACCGAAACAGTCCTGAAAGGTGCAGAAAACACTAGACAGAAAATAATCACCCACAAAACACAGGTGGGAAAAGGCTACCTAAGTATGATTCTCAATCAGAGACAACGAACGACACCTGCCTCTGATTGAGAACCATACCAGGCCAAACACATAAACACATCATAGAAAAAAAGAACATAGACTACCCACCCCAACTCACGCCCTGACCAAACTAAAACAAAGACATAACAAAGGAACTAAGGTCAGAACGTGACAATATCACACACATCGTTTAAAAAACCTTGTTAATGACAGACCATCTGTGCATATCTAAAGTGCATTATAAAGCACCACTGTAATAAAGTCTTCACTATACTATAACGTATTACATCATTATTAACATGCTTGTACTATGATCTGGTTGGCCAACTACAGTACCGATGGGCTGGTCTCCCCCATGCTGCCTGTGTTACGTGGGCAGACCTTTGACGAGAGAGTTATTTATTACAGGACATCGAGGGCCAGGGTTCACAACAACAACAGGGTGGGAGACTTCCTATAAAACTTGTGATGTCAGTCAAGGAATTTTTTCAATGGAAGAGGTTAGGCAATCACTAATAATCGTGGAATTGCCCAACTCTGGCCTAAGGTACTCCCGGTACATGACATCAGACGTGGGCGGTTTAAATCCGTTGTTTCCGTTGATTACGGCTCCTGGCCTGACATTGTTATTGCCAGAGAGAGGAGGGTTGTGAGGCAGGCAGGTGTGGATGTGTTTGTCTGTGTGCAGCAGACAGGTCAAAGTGGAAGACATATCTCATCTGATTATCTCAGAGATTTAAGGTATTTTACTGTATGTACATATTTCCAACAGGAAAGGCTATATGTTTCCCAGAAAACCAGACAGGAAGTTAAACCCCCCAAGCAGATAAAGACACGTTGATCACTGAAATAACACATTCCTCAAAGCCCTAATACACTAAAAGAAGCTCATAGGGTTGAAGTGACAGGACCAATTGAAGTGACAGGACCAATTGAAGTGATAGGACCAATTGAAGTGACAGGACCAATGGAAGTGACAGGACCAATTGAAGTGACAGGACCACTTGAAGTGACAGGACCAATTGAAGTGACAGGACCAATTGAAGTGACAGGACCACTTGAAGTGATAGGACCACTTGAAGTGATAGGACCAACTGAAGTGATAGGAGCAACTGAAGTGATAGGACCAATTGAAGTGATAGGACCAATTGAAGTGACAGGACCAATTGAAGTGATAGGACCAATTGAAGTGATAGGACCACTTGAAGTGATAGGACCAATCGAAGTGATAGGACCACTTGAAGTGATAGGACCAACTGAAGTGATAGGACCAATTGAAGTGATAGGACCAATTGAAGTGTTAGGACCAATTGAAGTGATAGGACCAATTGAAGTGACAGGACCAATTGAAGTGATAGGACCAATTGAAGTGATAGGACCAATTGAAGTGATAGGACCAATTGAAGTGATAGGACCAACTGAAGTGACAGGACCAATTGAAGTGATAGGACCAATTGAAGTGATAGGACCAATTGAAGTGATAGGACCAATTGAAGTGACAGGACCAATTGAAGTGATAGGACCAATTGAAGTGATAGGACCAATTGAAGTGATAGGACGCCTTTAAGTGATAGGACCAATTGAAGTGATAGGACCAACTGAAGTGACAGGACCAATTGAAGTGATAGGACCACTTGAAGTGATAGGACCAATTGAAGTGACAGGACCAATTGAAGTGATAGGACCAATTGAAGTGATAGGACCAATTGAAGTGACAGGACCAATTGAAGTGATAGGACCCAATTAGGACCAAGTGACAGGACCAATGAAGTGATAGGTGACAGGACCAATTGAAGTGATAGGACCAATGAAGTGAAGTGATAGGACCAATTGAAGTGATAGGACTTGAAGTGATAGGAATTGACAGGAAGTGACAGGATAGTGACAGGACCAATTGAAGTGATAGGACCAATTGAAGTGATAGGACCAATTGAAGTGATAGGACCAATTGAAGTGATAGGACCACTTGAAGTGATAGGACCAATTGAAGTGACAGGACCAATTGAAGTGACAGGACCAATTGAAGTGACAGGAAAACATGTTTCATGCTACACCAGCCCAATTCATATTGTGTTGAGTGTGTCTCAGATGTTTCTTCTGCCTTAGCCTGCTCGTTTACAAGCTCCATACACTATTAAAAGGAGTTGCTTTTCATACCTCCTTTAGGAGATCCATTAAGGTCAGCGACCCCTGTCAGAGATCCGCCCTGTTGAGACATGGCTCTGCACTCCCACGCTGCTACTTATTCTTGCAAAACAGTAGCAAACACAGCCACCTTGCTCATTGCCTCATGTTTGCCATCATCCTCGTCCTGTTTCTCTGTTGTTGAAACATTCAGTGGTGGAAAAAGTACCCAATTGTCATACTTGAGTAAAAGTAAAGATACCTTCATAGAAAATGACTCAAGTAAAAGTCTGAATCTATTTTGTTTTAAATATACTTTAATTATATACTGTAATTGCTCAAATATACTTAGTAAAAATATATTGTAAAAGTATGAATCATTTCAAATTGCATATATTAAGCAAACCAGACAGATAGCCAGGGGAACACTACAGCACTCAGACTCACTCTGTTTAGTGAGTCCACCAGATCAGAGGCAGTAGGGATGACCTGGGATGTTCTTTGTTTAGTGAGTCCTCCAGATCAGAGGCAGTAGGGGTGACCTGGGATTTATCTCTGTTTAGTGAGTCCTCCAGACCAGAGGCAGTAGGGATGACCTGGGATGTTCTTTGTTTAGTGAGTCCTCCAGATCAGAGGCAGTAGGGGTGACCTGGGATGTTCTCTGTTTAGTGAGTCCTCCAGATCAGAGGCAGTAGGGGTGACCTGGGATGTTCTCTGTTTAGTGAGTCCTCCAGATCAGAGGCAGTAGGGATGACCTGGGATGTTCTCTGTTTAGTGAGTCCTCCAGATCAGAGGCAGTAGTGATGACCTGGGATGTTCTCTGGTTAGTGAGTCCTCCAGATCAGAGGCAGTAGGGATGACCTGGGATGTTCTCTGTTTAGTGAGTCCCCAGATCAGAGGCAGTAGGGATGACCTGGGATGTTCTCTGGTTAGTGAGTCCTCCAGATCAGAGGCAGTAGTGATGACCTGGGATGTTCTCTGTTTAGTGAGTCCACCAGATCAGAGGCTGTAGGGATGACCAGGGATGTTCTCTGTTAAGTGAGTACTCCAGATCAGAGGCTGTAGGGATGACCAGGGATGTTCTCTGTTTAGTGAGTCCACCAGATCAGAGGCAATAGGGATGACCTGGGATGTTCTCTGGTTAGTGAGTCCTCCAGATCAGAGGCAGTAGGGATGACCTGGGATGTTCTTTGTTTAGTGAGTCCCCAGATCAGAGGCAGTAGGGATGACCTGGGATGTTCTCTGTTTAGTGAGTCCCCAGATCAAAGGCAATAGGGATGACCTGGGATGTTCTCTGTTTAGTGAGTCCCCAGATCAAAGGCAGTAGGGATGACCTGGGATGTTCTCTGTTTAGTGAGTCCCCAGATCAAAGGCAATAGGGATGACCTGGGATGTTCTCTGTTTAGTGAGTCCCCAGATCAAAGGCAGTAGGGATGACCTGGGATGTTCTCTGTTTAGTGAGTCCCCAGATCAAAGGCAATAGGGATGACCTGGGATGTTCTCTGTTTAGTGAGTCCCCAGATCAAAGGCAGTAGGGATGACCTGGGATGTTCTCTTGATACGTGTATGAATTGGAGCACTTTCTTGTCCTGCTAATCATTCAAAAATGTAACGAGTACTTTTTTGTGTCAGGGAAAATGTATGGAGTAAAAAGTACATCATTTTCATTAGGAATGTAGTGAAGTAAAAGTTGTCAAAAATATAAATAGTAAAGTACAGATACCCCAAAATCTACTAAGTAATACTTTAAAGTATTTTTACTTAAGTACTTTACAACCCTAGAAACTGTCACGCCCTGACCATAGTTTGCTTTGTATGTTTCTATGTTTTGTTTGGTCAGGGTGTGATCTGAGTGGGCAATCTATGTTGGATGTCTAGTTTGTCTGTTTCTGTGTTTGGGCCTGATATGGTTCTCAATCAGAGGCAGGTGTTAGTCGTTGTCTCTGATTGGGAGCCATATTTAGGTAGCCTGTTTTGTCATTGTCACTGACCTGAGCCCTAGGACCATGCCCCAGGACTACCTGACATGATGACTCCTTGCTGTCACCAGTCCACCTGGCCATGCTGCTGCTCCAGTTTCAACTGTTCTGCCTTACTATTATTTGACCATGCTGGTAATTTATGAACATTTGAACATCTTGGCCATGTTCTGTTATAATCTCCACCCGGCACAGCCAGAAGAGGACTGGCCACCCCACAGCCTGGTTCCTCTCTAGGTTTCTTCCTAGGTTTTGGCCTTTCTAGGGAGTTTTTCCTAGCCACCGTGCTTCTACACCTGCATTTCTTGCTGTTTGGGGTTTTAGGCTGGGTTTCTGTACAGCACTTTGAGATATCAGCTGATGTACGAAGGGCTATATAAATCAAATTTGATTGATTGTGGGTTGTGTGTGATTGTCTATGTTATGTTGCTTGTTAGCACAGTGGTTCAGTAGCGGCACGGTTGTTGTTTTGTAGTGGTCAGTTTTTTTCATTAAAATGACAACTTACCAAGCTGCATCTCGGTCCAATCCTTACTCCTCTTCAGATGAAGAGGAGGTCTGCCATGACAGAAACATGGGAATCTTCAGGTCTGGGAAGGGTTTCAAGCTAGGTGAATGTTCTAATTCACTTCTCTACATTCAGATCCTTAACAACCTCCCAGTGGGCACAGGCACCAATTCCAATGTCTATTCCACATTGGGGTTAACAATTTTATTGAAATGAGGTGGAAATTATGTTGATTCAACCAGTGTGTGCCCGGTGGGATGGTACTTTGACAGATAGAAAAAGTAGAGGAGAAATGATAGAATCAGTCACTGACTGTGGTAAACAGAATCTGCTGGTGGTTTCTGAAGCCAATGTGGCATTTTTTTCAATGGATTTGGCTGTAGCATTTGAACTGGTTTGGCTATGAGCTATTATGACCCCACTGCTGAAAGCTAAGACTCTATGGAGCATGAATGTGCCTTCTGTTCAAATCTATGATGATCACAGGCTGCGGTAGAAGGGATTGTCACAAAAACAAAACTGTCCCTCATAAGAATATAGTTGACATGCACTGTCATAGCCTTTCCACTCCATATTTAATATTGCACTTGCGACTGATTGACAAACCAGGTCTCCTGCATGTCACAAGACTGTGTTAGCCCACTTAGCTAAAGCCTATAGGGGTCAGTAAGTTCACGTAAAGGACAACACTGCTTGCTCAACGAGTACCACCTCCCCCTGATTCAGCTCATACCGAGACTCTAACTCAGGACCCCTGCTTCACAGAGGCTTCATGCCCATAGGGGGCACAGGGGCACGTGCCCCCTCAGATTTGTCCCGTTAAAATAATAATATTTATTATTATTATGAAGTTGGCTTTAGCTAGCCCGGATAGTTTTCCAATCTCCCATCATAACTAGCTAGCAAGAAGACATTTCAGGATATCAAGTTAGAGAAACTAGCTTGCAGAAGTACAGGTAACTGCCTAAATCAAGGACACATCAACATAAAGGGTCTTAATAGGGTTGTTGGGCGACCACCAGCCAGAACAGCTGCAATGTTACCGTGACATAGATTGGAGGGATGAGACACCCTTCTTCCATGAGAAATTCCATAATTGTAAAGAGCATCACGCTGCCTGCTTAGCGAGTACCGGGTTCCCTCTGATTCAGCTCACATTGAGACTCAAACTCAGGACTTCTGCCTTGAAAACACATGTGAAGAATTTCAACACATTGACCTATTTAAAAAAAAAAGAAGTCCTTCTTCAATTGTACAAGAGGTGACTCTCCAGGCGGTGGAGTGAGTTTAACTAATGCAAGTCTTCAAGATCAAGCAAAGTTACTCGCATGGTTTGGGGATCCATGAAAATCTTGGGGGGTGAAATGTAACCGAGGTGGTTCAATGAACCTTGCTGGAGAATTGAAGGCTTGTGTTAGCTTCCTGAACAAATCCCTATGGGCTTTATCTAAGTGTGTTAATTAACACAGTCTTGTGACATGCAGGAGACCCAATCAGTCGCAATATTAAATAGGGAATGGAAATGCTATCCTTAGAAGGGCTATGACGGGGCTATTCAACTATTCTTATATTTCACTTTGATCAACTTTAAATGATGGTTTGTAAACTTGATACACAGACAATGAATGCAATATCTACCATATTGCAACTGAATATATAAATAATATAGTTTACAAAGAAAACTGAATGCAATAATAATTCAATTTTAAATCATGAAATACAAGTTCAATCTTACATTTTAGTAGACACTCTTATCCAGAGCAACTTACAGTAGTGAGGGCGTACATTTTCATACTGGTCCCCCCATGGGAATCGAACCCACAACCCTGGCATTGCAGGTAACATGCTCTACCAACTCAGCCACATGGCTCAGTTCAAAGATTAAATTGGTGCATTAAACAATGAACAATATTAAAATCAAATTCAATATCCTAATACAAATAAAAAATTAAAATACAAATTATCTCCATACCTGTCTCCCCTGCTCAACCAACACTCATTCTGCCCTTTCACCTAGTCTAAATCTCCTGAGTGGCGCAGCAGTCTAAGGCACTGCTTCTCAGCGCTAAAGGTGTCACTACAGTACCTGGTTTGAATCCAGGCTGTATCACATCTGAGTCCCATAGGGCAGTGCACAATTGGCCCAGTGCCATCTGTGTTTGGCTGAGGTAGATCGTCATTGTAAATAAGAATTTGTAACTGACTTGCCTAGTTAAATTTTAAAAAAATAATAGAGATGGTTTCACATTTGAGCTTTTAAAAGGCTTTAGGAGACGAGACAGAGACCCCATCTGCCCCTTGTCCCTAATCAGCTTATCACTGCACATGCTCCTCCTACTTCCTGCCAGTGGGTTAGTGTGTCACCAGCAGCAAGCCCTCAGTTTACAATAACACTCACCCAGCCCCCCAGAAATCAACACACACAAAGTGCATTCCCCTTTTAACACAGCCCTCCTAGTCTAAAGTCAAACAAGCTCTACACACACATACAAAAGCCCTAAACTGATACACAGAGCAAACATACACAGTGACACACAAAACTGAACATGCAGTTCACACACTAACAGATGGCTACATTTCCATGTGACTGTGTGTGTTTGTGGAGAAATGCAGATGTGTGTGTGTATCTGTGTGTGTTTTTCCCCTTGCAGAGCACCAGAGCCCAGCTGATCTCTCAGTAAATATGGACATATGGCCTCCTCTGTGCCTCGCTTCCTCGCTCCCTCACTCCCTTGCTCCCTCACTCCCTCGCTCCGCCTGAGAACTAGGTGATCCTCTGCTTGTTAGACTGTGAGTCTAATGGGAAACGACAGACCACAGGAAAACACAGGAAATATGCTAAAATTTCATCCCTGTCCCACACTCCCTAAAAATGTGTCTTGTCTCTTGAAATTGCTCTAGAGTGGTCATAGTATCTTCTGCTGTTGCTGTACTCCAGGTTAAGTTATTGGATACGAATTTGAGAGGTGCCAATAAGTCATCCTAAAAACACTGTGGCAGTAGAGCCCCTGGCCTGTTGTCCTTATCCCTGTATTCCTCTATGACATCAGTCGTTAACCACTGTCTTCCCGGGGCCACGGTAGTCTGCTCCTTCAGAATACAAAGGGCCTCTTTACACCACGTTGACGACACAAACTAGATCCAGGAGAGGTACAGTGCTTGTGTAGTGTAAATAGACAGATCTAGATTCAAACCTCTCTTTAAGAGATGTCCTAATCTACACCACATACCCCCCTCTCTGAGTGGTACAGTGTAAAGACAATGGCTCTCCAACACCACAAGTCCCTGCAAGAATAACCTTTATTAACTTAACTATGTTATTACTTGCATTTTTTTTTGCCTCTGTTAGTCAAATAGGCCACAATTAAAATATCCACACGTTTGTGAATCAATGCATTAGTCAATTGTGCAACACTAGTGCAATATGGTTTAGATCAGCCTTTTGTTAAAGTATGGGTCGCAACCCAAAGTGGCTAGCGGACATGTTAATGGTGGGTCGCGTTAAATGTGTAATTTTTCACAAATTACTAGAATTTATTTGGCAAAGTGCAAATGCGCTCTCTGTGACAGTACGTACATATCCCAACCAGAAGCCATGGATTACAGGCAACATCCACACTGAGCAAAAGTGTAGAGTTGCCACTTTCAAGGAGCGGAACTCCAATCCAGACGCATATAAGAAATCCCTCTATGCCCTCCGACAAACCATCAAACAGGCAAAGCGTCAATAGAGGACTAAGATTGAATCGTACTACACCGGCTCTGATGCTCGTCAGATATGGCAGGGCTTGCAAACTTTTACGGACTAAAAAGGGATACCCAGCCGCGAGCTGCCCAGATGAGGTAAATGCCTTTCATGCTTGCTTCGAGGCAAGCAACACTGAAGCATCCATGAGAGCACCAGCTGTTCCAGACAATAGTGTGATCATGCTCCCCATAGCCGATGTGAGCAAGACCTTTAAACAGGTCAACATTCAAAAGGGCGCGGGGCCAGACGGATTACTAGGAAGTGTACTCAGAGCATGCGCAGAACAACTGGCAAGTATCTTCACTGATATTTTCAACCTCTCCCTGCCTGACCGAGTCTGTAATACCTACATGTTTCAAGCAGACCACGATAGTCCCTGTGCACAAGAAAGCAAAGGTAGGGCCTCCCGGGTGGCGCAGTGGTTAAGGGCTGCGCCACCAGAGACTCTGGGTTCGTGCCCAGGCTCTGTCGTAACCGGCCGCGACTGGGAGGTCCGTGGGGCGATGCACAATTGGCCTAGCGTCCATAGGGGTCAATGACCTGGCAGTGTGGTACCAGGTTAATAACCTCTCCCTCAACGTGATCAAGACAAAGGAGCTGATTGTCGACTACGGGAAAAGGAGGGCTGAACACGCCCCCATTCTCATCGACAGGGCTGTAGTGGAGCAGTTTGAGAGTTTAATTTTCCTTGGTGTCCACATCACCAATGAACCATCATGGTCCAAAACAGTTGTGAAGAGGCCACGACAACACCTTTTCATTTACATTTACATTTAAGTCATTTAGCAGACGCTCTTATCCAGAGCGACTTACAAATTGGTGCATTCACCTTATGACATCCAGTGGAACAGCCACTTTACAATAGTGCATCTAAATCTTTTAAGGGGGGGGGAGGTGAGAAGGATTACTTTATCCTATCCTAGGTATTCCTTAAAGAGGTGGGGTTTCAGGTGTCTCCGGAAGGTGGTGATTGACTCCGCTGTCCTGGCGTCGTGAGGGAGTGTGTTCCACCATTGGGGAGCCAGAGCAGCGAACAGTTTTGACTGGGCTGAGCGGGAACTGTACTTCCTCAGTGGTAGGGAGGCGAGCAGGCCAGAGGTGGATGAACGCAGTGCCCTTGTTTGGGTGTAGGGCCTGATCAGAGCCTGGAGGTACTGAGGTGCCGTTCCCCTCACAGCTCCGTAGGCAAGCACCATGGTCTTGTAGCGGATGCGAGCTTCAACTGGAAGCCAGTGGAGAGAGCGGAGGAGCGGGGTGACGTGAGAGAACTTGGGAAGGTTGAACACCAGACGGGCTGCGGCGTTCTGGATGAGTTGTAGGGGTTTAATGGCACAGGCAGGGAGCCCAGCCAACAGCGAGTTGCAGTAATCCAGACGGGAGATGACAAGTGCCTGGATTAGGACCTGCGCCTCTTCCTGTGTGAGGCAGGGTCGTACTCTGCGGATGTTGTAGAGCATGAACCTCAGGAGACTGGAAAGTTTTGACATGGGTCCTCAAAAAGTTCTGCAGCTGCACCATTGAGAGCATCCTGACCGGTTGCATCACCCTTGGCATGGCAACTGCTCGGTACCGACCATAAGGCGCTACAGAGGGCAGTGCATACGTCCCAGTACATCACTGGGGCTGAGCTTCCTGCCAGCCAGGACCTTTATACTAGGCGGTGTCAGAGGAAAGCCCAAAAAATGGTCAAAGACTCCAGTCAACCAAGTCATAGACTGTTCTCTCTGCTACCACACGGCAGCGTTACCGGAGCGCCAAGTCTAGGTCCAAAAGGCTCCTCAACAGCTTCTACCCCCAAGCCATAAGACTGCTGAACAATGAATCAAATGGCCATCCGGACTATTTGCATTGACACACAATTTTGCTACTTGCTGTTTATTATCTATGCATCGTCACTTTATCCCTACCTTCACGTACAAATTACCTCGACTAACATGTACGCCCGCACATTGACTCGGTATCGGAACCCCCTGTATATAGCCTCGTTATTGTTATTTTATTGTTACTTTTTATTTTTAAGAATTGTTTTGTTTTAAAAAAAAAATCTTAACTCTATTTCTTGAACTGCATTGTTGGTTAAGGGCTTGTAAGTAAGCACTTCCCCGTAAGGTTGTTGTATTTGGCACATTTGATTTTTGTTCCGTACGCACTCTGCTTAGCGGCTTGCGTCTCTGCTCAGCTTGGCGACGTAGGGGGAAGGAGATGCCTGTGTGATTCGGTGGCTAACTGGATCTTTTTTCTGCAGTGTTCTTGAAGATCACTCCAAACCCACACGCTGCAAAAGTGTGCAACTGCAGCCTGCAGTTTGGGGTGTTCCTGCATCTGCCGGAATGGACCCCCTCTCGAGCATCCCATTGGTTCCTGTATGAAGACCCCCCTCTCGAGCACCCTATTGGTGCAGTCTTTCGGATGAGACGTTAAACGGGTGTCCTGGCTAAATTCCCATTCTGGCCCTCATGCCATCATAGCCACCTAATTATCTCCAGCTTCCAATTGGCTCATTCATCCCTCAGGTCATTGCTGTAAATGAAAATGTATTCTCAGTCAACTTGCCTGGTAAAATAAGGGTAAAATTAAATTAAATAAAAATTCCTGCAGGAACATCCCCCATTGAGCATGACACCTTCATGCTTGTGCACCATGTTTCTTTCTGTGGCTCAAAGTGGAAATAAAAGTCTTATCTGACGTAGACAGTGTCCTTCGCTCCAGCCTGCCTTTACCAGACACTGGCTGGGGGGGCACTCTGTGTACTAGCTATAGCTTTGCTACCATTGGTCGTCATTACCTGGGGGGCTCTGTGTACTAGCTATAGCTTTGCTACCATTGGTAGTCATTACCAGACACTGGCTGGGGGGGGCACTCTGTGTACTAGCTATAGCTTTGCTACCATTGGTCGTCATTATCAGACACTGGCTGGGGGACACACACACACACACACACACACCCACACACACTCTGTGTACTAGCTATAGCTTTGCTACCATTGGTCGTCATTACCAGACACTGGCTGGGGGGGACACACACACACACACACTCTGTGTACTAGCTATAGCTTTGCTACCATTGGTCGTCATTACCAGACACTGGCTGGGGGAGGGGGGACACTCTGTACTAGCTATAGCTTTGCTACCATTGGTCGTCATTACCAGACACTGGCTGGACACACACACACACACACACTCTCTGTACTAGCTATAGCTTTGCTACCATTGGTCGTCATTACCAGACACTGGCTGGGGGGGGGGCACTCTGTGTACTAGCTATAGCTTTGCTACCATGGGTCGTATTTACCAGACACTGGCTGGGGGCGGGGACACTCTGTGTACTAGCTATAGCTTTGCTACCATTGGTCGTCATTTACCAGACACTGGCTGGGGGCAGGGACACTCTGTGTACTAGCTATAGCTTTGCTACCATGGGTCGTATTTACCAGACACTGGCTGGGGGGGGGACACTCTGTGTACTAGCTATAGCTTTGCTACCATGGGTCGTATTTACCAGACACTGGCTGGGGGGGCGGGGACACTCTGTGTACTAGCTATAGCTTTGCTACCATGGGTCGTATTTACCAGACACTGGCTGGGGGGCGGGGACACTCTGTGTACTAGCTATAGCTTTGCTACCATGTGTCGTCATTACCAGACACTGGCTGGGGGGGGCACTCTGTGTACTAGCTATAGCTTTGCTACCATGGGTCGTATTTACCAGACACTGGCTGGGGGCGGGGACACTCTGTGTACTAGCTATAGCTTTGCTACCATGGGTCGTATTTACCAGACACTGGCTGGGGGGGCGGGGACACTCTGTGTACTAGCTATAGCTTTGCTACCATGGGTCGTATTTACCAGACACTGGCTGGGGGGCGGACACTCTGTGTACAAGCTATAGCTTTGCTACCATGGGTCGTATTTACCAGACACTGGCTGGGGGGGCGGGGACACTCTGTGTACTAGCTATAGCTTTGCTACCATGGGTCGTATTTACCAGACACTGGCTGGGGGGCGGGGACACTCTGTGTACTAGCTATAGCTTTGCTACCATGGGTCGTCCCGGCCTCTTCTTCTTCCGTTGGGTTTATTGGTGGGTAACATCCAACGTTATGGTGCATTACACCTGAGAGTCCAAAATGTTCACATCTCCATATCATAAAACTATATTTTATGTAGAGTGAACAGGATAACATGGCGTCATACCCTGGGCTGTTCTGAATGAGCCTCAGTTTGTCTATTGTGAAAAAAAGTTACAGTGGAACACGCACCTGAATATGTGCACACCAAAATGGTTGATCTGTTTCTCTGAATTGGGGGCCTCCCGAGTGGCGCAGCGGTCTAAGGCACTGCGTCTCAGTGCAAGAGGTGTCACTACAGACCCCGGTTCGATTACAGGTTTTATCACAAAAGGCTGTGATTGGGAATTGGCCCAGCGTAATCCGGGGTAGGGTTTGGCCGGGTTGCTGCACCAATACCATCAAAACTATAACCCTCCCCAAAACAACTAAAACCTGCACCTTAAATCAGAACACATCCTTGGGTAAGTAGGGGGTGTTAAAATGACGTGCCATGGAACATGGTTTGGCAGGCAGAGACACTGTAGAATGAGGATTCGGAGCCTGGGTAACAGCCCCCTCCTGTACCCACTACCCATTCCATTCTCCCTCAGTATGGAGGGCAAGTGGGGACAACCACCTTAGGAAGAAAAGAGAAGGACATCTTTCTCTGGTGTGTAATATCACATCAAGTACTGACCAGGGAAATACTTTTTTTTTTTTTAAACATTATTCTTTATTGACATGTTAAGAAAGACACCATGTTGCAGCATAAGAGGATAGCTTGACTTTTCTTTGGGCAGCCAGACAGTGTTGAACTCAACAGACCATGGAGCTCAGGCCCAGACCCACATCATCATAACACCAGACCAGACCATGGAGCTCAGGCCCAGACCCACATCATCATAACACCAGACCAGACCATGGAGCTCAGGCCCAGACCCACATCATCATAACACCAGACCAGACCATGGAGCTCAGGCCCAGACCCACATCATCATAACACCAGACCAGACCATGGAGCTCAGGCCCAGACCCACATCATCATAACACCAGACCAGACCATGGAGCTCAGGCCCAGACCCACATCATCATAACACCAGACCAGACCATGGAGCTCAGGCCCAGACCCACATCATCATAACACCAGACCAGACCATGGAGCTCAGGCCCAGACCCACATCATCATAACACCAGACCAGACCATGGAGACCATGGAGCTCAGGCCCAGACCCACATCATCATAACACCAGACCAGACCATGGAGCTCAGGCCCAGACCCACATCATCATAACACCAGACCAGACCATGGAGCTCAGGCCCAGACCCACATCATCATAACACCAGACCAGACCATGGCCCAGCAGACCAGACCATGGAGCTCAGGCCCAGGCATAACACCAGACCAGACCATGGAGCCAGACCCACATCATCATAACACCAGACCAGACCATGGAGCTCAGGCCCAGACCCACATCATCATAACACCAGACCAGACCATGGAGCTCAGGCCCAGACCCACATCATCATAACACCAGACCAGACCATGGAGCTCAGGCCCAGACCCACATCATCATAACACCAGACCAGACCATGGCTGAGCCCTCTGTCTGTCTCCCCTGAGAGGAACAGGAAGTCGAATTAAATAGTCTTCCCTTTTCTTTCCCACAGAGCAGAGTGCATATTACACTATCATCACACGTACTTCAGCATTCAGTTACACACAACATTCACACTCATGTTGTGTGGCTGGTGCCTAGGTGTGTGTGTGTGTGTGTGTGTGTGTGTGTGTGTGTGTGTGTGTGTGTGTGTGTGTGTGTGTGTGTGTGTGTGTGTGTGTGTGTGTGTGTGTGTGTGTGTGTGTGTGTGTGTGTGTGTGTGTGTATAGTGTGTCTGTGTGTATGTGCATGGTCACATAGATACGATCAGATTGTACTTTTGTAAACATTTTTAACGCTATACACTGGTTGTTGAATATTACAATAGTTTGTAACTTCAAATGACATTGTAAAAATAAATATTGGTCCATTTCAGTAGACTATGTCGTGTACACGGTTTCCTTTTGAGATAATCCACTCTTTCCTGTATCAACCTGTCTCACACTCTTTCCTGTATCAATCTGTCTCACACTCTTTCCTGTATCAATCCGTCTCACACTCTTTCCTGTATCGACCCTGTCTCACACTCTTTCCTGTATCAATCCGTCTCACACTCTTTCCTGTATCAATCCGTCTCACACTCTTTCCTGTATCAATCTGTCTCACACTCTTTCCTGTATCAATCTGTCTCACACTCTTTCCTGTATCAATCTGTCTCACACTCTTTCCTGTATCAACCCTGTCTCACACTCTTTCCTGTATCGACCTGTCTCACTAGACCGTCCTGATCCCTCTTCCATTGAGCCGCGTGTCTCTCCTCCAACCCCAGACAGCAACCTACTCATCCAACCTACACTTACCTCAACCCTCCACTCATCACAAGACTATCTTTGTCATCCGTGCCCAGACATATACCTTGTTCACTGAATAAACTAACTGAACCAATGCAGCCATGTTTGATTAGAGACAGTGTTCAATTGCGGTGCAGAAAACGCCGACAGAGTACTCAGCTATAGACGATACTCTATCACTGACCTGAACACGTCTGTTTCAACGGTGAGTCGTGAGGTGATTGTGCTTTGTTGAGATGAGGACACATATTAACTTTGACTTGTGTGCTTGACAGCAACGGTATTAATGAACAGTTTTACAGACAAGGTTACAAGAAAGAAAAACAGGTTCTTTTACAGAAGCTTTCATGTTTCACAGTATCAATGAAGTCCCACACACACACACACACACACACACACACACACACACACACACACACACACACACACACACACACACACACACACACACACACACACACACACACACACACACACACACACACACACACACACACCTGAATGTGTGAGAGCTGTGAAACACCCAGAACCTTTTCTTGCATCATTAGATTCTGTAAATTCAGAACAGGGCCTGGACCCCTGTGCAGAGAGAACAGGGCCCTGGACCCCTGTGCAGACAGAACAGGGCCCTGGACCCCTGTGCAGACAGAACAGGGCCCTGGACCCCTGTGCAGACAGAACAGGGCCCTGGACCCCTGTGCAGACAGAACAGGGCCCTGGACCCCTGTGCAGACAGAACAGGGCCCTGGACCCCTGTGCAGACAGAACAGGGCCCTGGATCCCTGTGCAGACAGAACAGGGCCCTGGACCCCTGTGCAGACAGAACAAGGCCCTGGACCCCTGTGCAGACAGAACAGGGCCCTGGACCCCTGTGCAGACAGAACAGGGCCCTGGACCCCTGTGCAGACAGAACAGGGCCCTGGACCCCTGTGCAGACAGAACAGGGCCCTGGACCCCTGTGCAGACAGAACAGGGCCCTGGACTCCTGTGCAGAGAGAACGGGGCCCTGGACCCCTGTGCAGACAGAACAGGGCCCTGGATCCCTGTGCAGACAGAACAGGGCCCTGGACCCCTGTGCAGACAGAACAGGGCCCTGGACTCCTGTGCAGAGAGAACGGGGCCTGGACCCCGGTGCAGACAGAACAGGGCCCTGGACTCTAAACACAGCCTCCGAAGTACCTGTATTTCAGACAGACAGTGACAGCAGGAACCACAGCATCTGGTCAACATCACCATCATCCTCAGCATTCAGTCATTTCTACCACTGCCATTATTGCTTTGAATGTTTGTTTAGAGAGGAGTGTGATTTCTGGTCCTTCATCTCTTCGAAGAAATTATACTATACATGCCGTAAGGCAACACAATACAGAATGACAATGTCCTCCTGGAAAATATGTACCCCTCAATGGTCTGTGGGATTTATCAATAAATAAAAAACAACCTGTGTTAGTCCTGGGTATCATTCCAGAGCCTCCCCCTCCCGTCTCTTTCCTCTAGGCCTGGGTATCATTCCAGGGCCTCCCCCTCCTGTCTCTTTCCTCTAGGCCTGGGTATCATTCCAGAGCCTCCCCCTCCTGTCTCTTTCCTCTAGGCCTGGGTATCATTCCAGAGCCTCCCCCTCCTGTCTCTTTCCTCTAGGCCTGGGTATCATTCCAGAGCCTCCCCCTCGTGTCTCTTTCCTCTAGGCCTGGGTAGCCTCCCCTCCTGTCTCATTCCAGAGCATCCCCTCCCCCGTGTCTCTTTCCTCTAGGCCTGGGTATCATTCCAGAACCTCCCCCTCCTGTCTCTTTCCTCTAGGCCTGGGTATCATTCCAGAGCCTCCCCCTCCTGTCTCTTTCCTCTAGGCCTGGGTATCATTCCAGAGCCTCCCCCTCCTGTCTCTTTCCTCTAGGCCTGGGTATCATTCCAGAGCCTCCCCCTCCTGTCTCTTTCCTCTAGGCCTGGGTATCATTCCAGAGCCTCCCCCTCCTGTCTCTTTCCTCTAGGCCTGGGTATCATTCCAGAGCCTCCCCCTCCTGTCTCTTTCCTCTAGTCCTGGGTATCATTCCAGAGCCTCCCCCTCCTGTCTCTTTCCTCTAGGCCTGGGTATCATTCCAGAGCCTCCCCCTCCTGTCTCTTTCCTCTAGGCCTGGGTATCATTCCAGAGCCTCCCCCTCCTGTCTCTTTCCTCTAGGCCTGGGTATCATTCCAGAGCCTCCCCCTCCTGTCTCTTTCCTCTAGGCCTGGGTATCATTCCAGAGCCTCCCCCTCCTGTCTCTTTCCTCTAGGCCTGGGTATCATTCCAGAGCCTCCCCCTCCTGTCTCTTTCCTCTAGGCCTGGGTATCATTCCAGAGCCTCCCGCTCCTGTCTCTTTCCTCTAAACGTTGGACACAGCGTCCCGCGCCTGCCGGATCCCGTACAGCCACTTGATGACACGAGCATTCCTCTCGATGATTGAGATTCCGTAGGGGACACGCTCCCCGGGTCGGGCAGGACCCTCCTCGCCCTCCACCTCCCCTTGTTCCCGCGCCTGCTCACACTCAGAGCTGGGGGTGCTGGCGCTGCGCAGCTTGGACACAGACACAATGTCTGAGCTGGCCCTGGCGAAGCGCTCCACTCCCCCCATGCCCTCTACCTCCTCTGGGTGCAGCCCACAGTAGTTGAAGAAGCGCTCCAGGTCGGCTGTGGCTCGTGAGTACCGGTCGCTCAGGTCAGACTTGGAGCGGTGTAGGGAGGGGTGTTTCCGGGCCGAGCTGGGCCGAGACCCCCTGGAGCTGGCTGAGGACAGGCGGGTGAAAGCAGGGGAGGCTGGGGGCATCACGCCGGCCCGGATCAGCATGGGGCTGGGAGGCAGGCAGGTTGGGGGAGAGGACAAAGCCTGGGTGGGGGTGAGAGGCTGGGGCTTGGCCTGCTGTGAGGGTGGTGGTGATGGGGCCTGGAGCTGAGCCACCTGGGGCTGGGAAGTTTGTCTGGGCTTGATCTGAGGCTGAAACTGGGTCCTCTGGGGCTTCCTCGGCTCAGCCTGGGGCCTCACATCCACTCTGCGCACTGTCACGGAGTTAGGAGAGCTGTAGGGCGCTGGCACCCCCACCCTGATGCCCCGTGCTGGGACAGGGGGCGGCCGGTGGCTGGGCTCGGCAGGGCAGGTCTGGCTGTTGTTGTTGTTGTTGAGGGGAGAGGAGGTGGAAGAAGAGGAGATGGTGAAGGAGGAGGTGTTGCAGTTATTAACAGGTTTAAGGTTGCTCAGGACTCGATTGCTCCTCTCCCGGTCAGCTGAGAGACCATTCTCCATGCTGTTCCCCCCAGATGAAGGAGAGGAGGTGTAGGGCGAGGTGGGGACGGAAGATGGGGAGCAGAGAAGGGGTCCATCACACACATTGTTGATGAGGTTGTTGAGGATCTCCAGGTTAAGAGGTGGTCCCCTCCGCCACCCTATCCCTCCTGTCCCTCCTCCGTTCTCTGAGTCGGCAGGCCGCCGGGGAGCCTTGCGGGCCGGGGGGGCGTTGATCCGACACTGCAGCATCATGCCCGGGGACAGCAGAGGCTTGCGGATGATGGGTGGTTTGACAGGCTCCTGCCTGGTGAGCACCACCTGCTGGCTCTTCACATACTTGGCCTTGTCCGCCTCCAGACGCTCCACCGCGCTCAGCTTACGGGCTCCAGGCTCCGCGGGCCGCCGGAAGTAGTCGGGTCCCTTGTTGAGGATACGGAAAGGCATGGCTGAGGTGAAGGGGACCCCCGCCAGACGCCCGTCTGAGGGCCGGAGGGTCTCTACAGGCATTCTGGAGCTGTGAAGGAGGAACAGAGCATTAGGAAAAGAGGGTGAGACGGGGGGGTCCTAAATGTCCTAAACCAGAGAAAATAGGAATCTTCTATTTATTCCACCTTTTACCCCCCAGTCTCCTATTCTCCCTCCCACCCAAGGCCTTTAACTATCTTACTGGCTCGTCTGCTGCTGTTCGTCCTGCTCTCTTCAGCGTCGTTCCTCTGGTCTATTGTCTGTCCTCTTCGCAGTCTTCCTCACTGAAAGGCTTCTTGTGGGACAGAGTCACCATGGCTCGCACACCACATCAGTACGGCTCAGTGACCCAACCGGGGGCATATCCTGGGGTGCTGGTTGGTCCCTTTAACTAAATCACACAGCAGAAAACTGTCAGACTGTCTGAGCGACTAAATCTCCTGATCCTGCTCCGTCTGTCCGGTCCTCCCACTATCCTCAAACGCAGCGGATCAACTGGCAGCTCCACAGATTCCCAGGGTCCCCGGAGTGATGCTCCAGCAGGGCTCCTGGAGAGGAGAGACAGAGCGAGGAAGACTGTGTCAGACCGATAGGACTTCCTGTTGTGTTACTGCTCCACATTAACACAAGCACACAGGAGCACTCTAAAGCAAAGGAGAGCAGACAGCCCGGCTTTAATATGCCATCTGACTCCTCCCCTAAACACGCTCACAGCCTCTGGGTGACAGGGTCCCACAGCAGCCAATCACAGGCCAGACAGGGAATCTCAGCAGGGCAGGGAGGAGGGGTGGAGGGTGGGAGCTGCACTGCTATTGGCTGTAGTCAAAGGCTTGACCAATTGCACCCCTCCCCCACTGACAACAAAACACAGACTGACACAGACACACACAGATCTTCATTCAAATTAAATTACTTGAAAGGAAGAATAATAATTTTTTTTTAAAGGAGAGAAAGTGGGAAAAACAGCTGAAATATTTTCCATTCAGTTGCATCAAACACTGCAGGATCTTATGAAAACATTTCAACTTCCTCAATTACTCCACTTGTTCTGCTCTTTGTTCAACACCACAAGACAGACAGTGAGAGAAAGTCTTTGTGATGAAATATGGGCTGGTCCAACCTGTCAAGGCAGATGATATGAAGATGATTTATATCCCCTCCACAACACCAAACCTGATCCTCTAAATCCCAGTACAACAAACACTCTGGCACACCACCACCTCTTCCTGGTAATGATGAGCCCTTTTTTAATACTCCTAATGCATGACTGGAGAAAAAAAGAGAATTGCTCCATTGCTGTTCTGGTCTCACAGCAGATTACAGCTCTCATCCACCACTTAGTTCTCCTCTTTTCTTCATCCTCAGTTTCAGAGGAATTGAAAAGCAATTCCGTTTTCTTTTTGTGTTTTTTTTTTTTAAGTCTTCGCACATCTTTTTTTTTCATTACAGTTACACCATCAAACTCCCGGATTACATCACACTAAGTTCTACCGGGTTCATCTCTTTCCCCTTCGTCATCGTCATCATCAACATGACCATATTCATCCGTCAATTATTTGATGAATCTTTTTCAAGCCTTGCTGTCTCCCAGAGCCCAAGTAGCATCAGAGAGAGAAAGCAGGGCCGGCTGGTACCAGGCAGCTCAGACTGCTGTAATTCACCTCACACTGCTGCTCTGTATGTGACGAACTAAAGAAGAACTCTCCACCCAAATAGACATTAGAGTCCCAGCAGTAAAATCCTTCGCTAATCTAGCTACATCCTGTATTAAAATAATCATGTGAAATATCACATGACCCTGATTCTACCAATCAGGAGACGGGATGGATATACAAATATTGGAGTTGAATGGTTACTGTACGCAGACAGTCAGCAATAAAGCAAATCATTAAGAAATGATCAGCAAAGGTGTTGAAGCATGGAGAGAGGACAGGAGAGGACAGGAGGGGACAGGAGAGGACAGGAGAGGACAGGAGGGGACAGGAGGGGACAGGAGAGGACAGGAGAGGACAGGAGAGGACAGGAGGGGACAGGAGGGGACAGGAGAGGACAGGAGAGGACAGGAGAGGACAGGAGAGGACAGGAGGGGACAGGAGGGGACAGGAGAGGACAGGAGAGGACAGGAGAGGACAGGAGGGGACAGGAGGGGACAGGAGAGGACAGGAGAGGACAGGAGAGGACAGGAGGGGACAGGAGAGGACAGGAGAGGACAGGAGAGGACAGGAGGGGACAGGAGAGGACAGGAGAGGACAGGAGGGGACAGGAGAGGACAGGAGGGGACAGGAGAGGACAGGAGAGAGGACAGGAGGGGACAGGACAGGAGGGGACAGGAGAGGACAGGAGGGGACAGGAGAGGACAGGAGGGACAGGAGAGGACAGGAGGGGACAGGAGAGGACAGGAGGGGACAGGAGAGGACAGGACAGGAGGGGACAGGAGGGGACAGGAGAGGACAGGAGGGGACAGGAGAGGACAGGAGGGGACAGGAGAGGACAGGAGGGGACAGGAGAGGACAGGAGGGGACAGGAGAGGACAGGAGGGGACAGGAGAGGACAGGAGGGGACAGGAGAGGACAGGAGGGGACAGGAGAGGACAGGAGAGGACAGGAGGGGACAGGAGAGGACAGGAGGGGACAGGAGAGGACAGGAGGGGACAGGAGAGGACAGGAGGGGACAGGAGAGGACAGGAGAGGACAGGAGGGGACAGGAGAGGACGGGAGGGGACAGGAGAGGACAGGAGGGGACAGGAGGGGACAGGAGAGGACAGGAGGGGACAGGAGAGGACAGGAGGGGACAGGAGGGGACAGGAGAGGACAGGAGAGGGCAGGAGAGGACAGGAGGGGACAGGAGAGGACAGGAGGGGACAGGAGGGGACAGGAGAGGACAGGAGGGGACAGGAGAGGACAGGAGGGGACAGGAGGGGACAGGAGGGGACAGGAGAGGACAGGAGAGGACAGGAGGGGACAGGAGGGGACAGGAGAGGACAGGAGAGGACAGCAGGGGACAGGAGGGGACAGGAGAGGACAGGAGGGGACAGGAGGGGACAGGAGAGGACAGGACAGGAGAGGACAGGAGAGGACAGGAGAGGACAGGAGAGGACAGGAGGGGACAGGAGAGGACAGGAGAGGACAAGTTAGGGTGAAGCATGGAGAGAGGACAGGAGAGGACAGGAGAGGACAAGTTAGGGTGAAGCATGGGGAGAGGACAAGTTATGTTGAAGCATGGAGAGAGGACAGGAGAGGACAAGTTAGGGTGAAGCATGGGGAGAGGACAAGTTATGTTGAAGAATGGGGAGAGGACAGGAGTGGACAAGTTATGTTGAAGCATGGAGAGAGGACAGGAGAGGACAGGAGAGGACAAGTTAGGGTGAAGCATGGGGAGAGGACAGGAGAGGACAAGTTATGTTGAAGAAAGGGGAGAGGACAGGAGTGGACAAGTTATGTTGAAGCATGGAGAGAGGACAGGAGAGGACAAGTTATGTTGAAGCATGGGGAGAGGACAGGAGAGGACAAGTTATGTTGAAGCATGGAGAGAGGACAGGAGAGGACAAGTTATGTTGAAGCATGGGGAGAGGACAGGAGAGGACAAGTTATGTTGAAGCATGGGGAGAGGACAGAAGAGGACAAGTTATGTTGAAGCATGGAGAGAGGACAGAAGAGGACAAGTTATGTTGAAGCATGGAGAGAGGACAGAAGAAGACAAGTTATGTTGAAGCATGGAGAGAGGACAGGAGAGGACAAGTTATGTTGAAGCATGGAGAGAGGACAAGTTATGTTGAAGCATGGGGAGAACACAGGAGAGGACAAGTTATGTTGAAGCATGGAGAGAGGACAGGAGAGGACAAGTTAGGGTGAAGCATGGGGAGAGGACAAGTTATGTTGAAGAATGGGGAGAGGACAGGAGTGGACAAGTTAGGGTGAAGCATGGGGAGAGGACAAGTTATGTTGAAGAATGGGGAGAGGACAGGAGTGGACAAGTTATGTTGAAGAATGGGGAGAGGACAAGTTATGTTGAAGAATGGGGAGAGGACAGGAGAGGACAAGTTAGGGTGAAGCATGGGGAGAGGACAAGTTATGTTGAAGCATGGAGAGAGGACAGGAGAGGACAAGTTAGGGTGAAGCATGGGGAGAGGACAAGTTATGTTGAAGAATGGGGTAGAGGACAAGTTATGTTGAAGAATGGGGAGAGGACAGGAGAGGACAAGTTAGGGTGAAGCATGGGGAGAGGACAAGTTAGGGTGAAGCATGGGGAGAGGACAAGTTATGTTGAAGAATGGGGAGAGGACAGGAGTGGACAAGTTATGTTGAAGCATGGAGAGAGGACAGGAGAGGACAGGAGAGGACAAGTTAGGGTGAAGCATGGGGAGAGGACAGGAGTGGACAAGTTATGTTGAAGCATGGAGAGAGGACAGGAGAGGACAAGTTATGTTGAAGCATGGGGAGAGGACAGAAGAGGACAAGTTATGTTGAAGCATGGAGAGAGGACAGAAGAGGACAAGTTAGGGTGAAGCATGGCGAGAGGACAGAAGAGGACAAGTTAGGGTGAAGCATGGCGAGAGGACAGAAGAGGACAAGTTAGGGTGAAGCATGGGGAGAAAGGAAGAGGACACGTTATGTCGAAATGTAGATGTCAGTCCCCACACAGAAAGGACATAATCATGATATTGGCACATAAAACAAGGTTGAATTGTCTCGTGTAGCTCAGTCTCTCCTCACACACTGCTGTCCCGAAGAGGCAGGTCTTTTAATAGCTGGCCCAGTTGCTCAGGCAGAGTGTTGATTGGGTGAAGTGGCAGGCTAGCAGGCAGGCAGGCAGGCTCTCTAGTGTCTGGGCTTTACCTGACCCAGTCATCATTCACATCCAGAGCGACTGTGGAGCCATGATGCAGCCCTACAGGCCCAGAGACATACACACAAGGACAGGACACTGTCAAACACTCCAACATGGCAGCTTCCGGTCAAAGGCAAGACCAATC
This sequence comes from Oncorhynchus keta, assembly GCF_023373465.1. Lineage (NCBI taxonomy): Eukaryota > Metazoa > Chordata > Actinopteri > Salmoniformes > Salmonidae > Oncorhynchus > Oncorhynchus keta. Next base: position 11,017,461 of record NC_068447.1, read on the forward strand.
TCACACAGACAGTGATCATTCCAGAACACACTCAACCCAGATTATTGTCCCCCCCCCTCATCTCCTTTTCTCACTCCTGACCTAATCAACTGTCCAGTTAACTAGCACACTCATGCTATTGTGTGATTAGCATTCTTGTATGGTTAGCATACTGGGTGTAATCACACCAACAAATGAGTCTCATTGTTCAGGTGGTAATTAGGGTAAACCTCTCCTGTTCCTGGTGATAAAACAGAGGGTTAATCTTTTCTCCCTAGACGGTGCCGTTGCCTCCTGCCCATTCAAACCCAGCCTAACTGATGGTGTTATCCTCAAATCCAGTCGCTTTGTTATCTGTGGCCCCAGCCAGCAATACGGCCATGAATACCAAATACTGTGCACTAAGAAGGATGATGTGGAAACACAACCCACCAACACAGACCAACAACTACCCACCCATCTCCTCCTGAAGCAATGGCTTGTGGCATTCAGAGGTAGATAGGTAAACACATGGTCATTTTAACCCCCAAACCAATGGCCCGCCAGAGTCTCACGTTGATACATCTCTAGTGTTATTGTTTCTATCAGGACAGTGACACTAAAGACTTGGGGTGAACAGGATCCACAAGCTCTGCATCATTCAAAACTGTTGTTTTGTGTGAAGGTGTTAAGGTACAGAGTTAGCCATTGTTATGTAAATGCAGGGTGAAAAGTGGTATGGAGCTAAACCCCCTGGGGGGTAATAGGGGAGGAGGGACTGGTGGAGCTAAACCCCCTGTGGACCTAATCCCTGGTAGACCTAATCTCTGGTGGAGCTAGTCCCTGGTGGAGCTAAATCCCTGGTGGAGCTAATCCCTGGTGGAGCTAATCCCTGGTGGAGCTAAATCCCTGGTGGACCTAATCCCTGGTGGACCTAATCCCTGGTGGACCTAATCCCTGGTGGACCTAATCTCTGGTGGAGCTAATCTCTGGTGGAGCTAAATCTCTGGTGGAGCTAAATCCCTTGTAGAGCTAAACATAGAGACACTGAGATCTGCCATTTGTCCACATTAGCCCACGAGAACAAAAAAATTCAAAGAGAATAGTTAAAAAGCCCTCATCATCAGTCACGATGTTGACACAGGCTTTGTGCCGTAACCTTTGCCCTCAACTCTGCTTCACCTACAAACGACTGACGATTAGACAGTGTTCCACATATTCCTAAATTACCCTAAAACATCTATAGTGCTCCAACTCAATCTATCATCATACTGTTCACAACCATTCATGTTCCTCTGAAATTCCTAAACCTAGGGCTCAGTCCCCAGCCCTGCTAATCGTAGGTAACACAGTATAGACAATTCCACAGGCCTTTACTGTGGTAGTAAAACTCAGCCTAAGAGGAGAGAGAAAGGGAGCACAGAGCAATGAATGCATTACAAAGATATGCAGGCACGGGCGCAATCACAAACATATCCATAGTCAGCCAGCCAGTCAGCCAGTCAGCCAGCCAGCCAGTCAGCCAGTCAGTCACCCAGTAATCACAGAGATGTGATTCTGGAGGAGAGAGTGGCCAGGCTGAGTCACCAGCTGGTGCCTCCCTTTGGCTTTGCCAGAGAACCCACTTTCCCACTTTCCCCCAGATCTCAGTCATCATCCAACGATTAACCCCTGGAATCCCAGTTCGTTTCGCCATAGGCAGGCAGAGAGCCTCTCAAAGTCCAAAGTGTGCAGGAGAGAGTGGGGCAGTTTGTTTGTTGTAACTGACGGCCTGAGGATATTACAACCTCTACGGTGCATTAGAAAATATTCAGACCCCTTTACTTTTTACACATTTTGTTACGTTACAGTTGATTACATTACTATTTTTACACGTCAATCTACACACAATATCCCACAATGACAAAGCCAAAACAGGTTTTTAGAAAAAACCTTACAGAGCTTGAGAGGATCTGTAGAGAAGAATGGGAGAAACTCTCCAAATACAGGTGTGCCAAGCTTGTAGCGTCATACCCAAGAAGACTAGAGGCTGTAATCTCTACCAAAGGAGCTTCAACAAAGTACTGAGTAAAAGGTCTGAATGCTTACGGTATTTTAAAAAACAAAAAAAATCGACTTGTGCAGAAATGTCTGAATCTGTTTTTGCTTCATCATAATGAGTTAAGGCTGTGACGTAGCAACATGTGGAAAAAAGTCAAGGGGTCTGAATACTTTCCTAATGCACTGTACACACTAGTCTATACACAGACTGGCAACAGAGACCACCAGCCAACCTGTGGATCTGACTTAAAGCTACATCATCCCAGTTCGGTATTACAACTGTCCGAACTACATCATTATCAACAGCATGATCCGTTTTCAACATTCTCATTCTGAAATGCATGGTTGCTAAGTGTTTACACTTCAATTATTCCACTGCCATACATACTTTCACCCGACTAAGGCGAGAGACGATTGTCTTCGAGCAGAGTTGCCATATGTTATAATCAAGGCCAGTATTTTTAGGAACATTCCAGCAACAATGAGGCCACAAGGGAGCCAGAGACGAGAAGACACAGACAGAATGGATGGTCTCTGTGTCTTCATGGATAGAAGTCTCCACAGGTGTTGGTTTTTTTAATAAAATTTGTTCAGCAAACTTACAACAAATGTATCTAGGTTAGTTTCAAATGGAATGTGCTTCTGGTTAATATAAATGTCACTTACATGTCTGGAGTACAAAAAAGTTATTTCCCTTGAGTCAAAGTTTGGTTACCTCAACTAACAGAGACCAAAGCCTCCTACCTTAGAAGCACACAGACACAAACCACGTCTAAACTCTGGCTGTTTGATCTGCTCGTTCAGACAGTCCTAGTTTACATTACATTACATTTAAGTCATTTAGCAGACGCTCTTATCCAGAGCGACTTACTTACTTGTGAGTGTTCACCAACGGAATCTCCAGTGGAGTCTCAAGAGACCTGGAACAGAACACTCCCTGGGGCACTGAAGATTCCTCTCGTCTAGGTGAAAAGCTGGCTATGAGAATGTAGATCATGAGTCTGCGTCTTGTGAGCATGTGCTGAGTGCTGTCTGAAGACAAGCCTTTAAAAGGCTGGCTCACTCCTCCTCCTGCTCTCACTCCGCCCTACGTCATGAATCAGGAAGAGCCACTCTCAGCCACATGACATCCCTTCTACTTTCTGACACTCTCTACACTCTGGATGCAGGACGTAAGGACTTTTGCTCTCAGCCACATGACATCCCTTCTACTTTCTGACACTCTCTTCCTCACTTCCTTTTAAAAGGTTGGACACATTTTCCTCGACCTGTGACAGATGACCAAGGGAATGGTGCCACTGTTCCAGGGTAGGATTTCAGTACACTGTCAGTCAAACTGTCATTTAGTGCAGGCATTCCTTTTATCCAGCATAAAATCACCTTCTTTGTCCCTAACAACCCCCATGAACAAACAATATGAACTCTGACCTATTTTTTATTTATTTATTTATTTTATTTACCTTTATTTAACTAGGCAAGTCAGTTAAAAACAAATTCTTATTTTCAATGACGGCCTAGGAACAGTGGGTTAACTGCCTGTTCAGGGGCAGAACGACAGATTTATACCTTGTCAGCTCAGGGATTCGAACTTGCAACCTTTCGCTTACTAGTCAAACGCTCTAACCACTAGGCTACCCTGCCGTGTATGGGCATACACGTTCATTCCAGTTGAAACACACCTCTGGTCTGCTGGACAGGAAGTGACATTACATCATAGAAAAGGATGGGTAAAGGAAAGAAAATCATGAGTTACATCTCTGAGTTACAGTCTGATAGGCCTGAGTTACAGTCTGATAGGCCTGAGTTACAGTCTGATAGGCCTGAGTTACAGTCTGATAGGCCTGAGTTACAGTCTGATAGGCCTGCGTTACAGTCTGATAGGCCTGCGTTACAGTCTGATAGGCCTGAGTTACAGTCTGATAGGCCTGCGTTACAGCCTGATAGGCCTGCGTTACAGCCTGATAGGCCTGCGTTACAGTCTGATAGGCCTGCGTTACAGCCTGATAGGCCTGCGTTACAGTCTGATAGGCCTGCGTTACAGTCTGATAGGCCTGAGTTACAGTCTGATAGGCCTGCGTTACAGTCTGATAGGCCTGAGTTACAGTCTGATAGGCCTGCGTTACAGCCTGATTAGCCTGCGTTACAGTCTGATAGGCCTGAGTTACAGCCTGATAGGCCTGAGTTACAGCCTGATAGGCCTGAGTTACAGTCTGATAGGCCTGCGTTACAGTCTGATAGGCCTGCGTTACAGTCTGATAGGCCTGCGTTACAGTCTGATAGGCCTGAGTTACAGTCTGATTAGCCTGAGTTACAGTCTGATTGGCCTGCGTTACAGTCTGATTAGCCTGAGTTACAGTCTGATAGGCCTGCGTTACAGTCTGATAGGCCTGAGTTACAGTCTGATAGGCCTGCGTTACAGTCTGATAGGCCTGCGTTACAGTCTGATAGGCCTGAGTTACAGCCTGATTAGCCTGCGTTACAGTCTGATAGGCCTGCGTTACAGTCTGATAGGCCTGCGTTACAGTCTGATAGGCCTGCGTTACAGTCTGATAGGCCTGAGTTACAGCCTGATTAGCCTGCGTTACAGTCTGATAGGCCTGCGTTACAGTCTGATTAGCCTGCGTTACAGTCTGATAGGCCTGCGTTACAGTCTGATAGGCCTGCGTTACAGTCTGATAGGCCTGAGTTACAGCCTGATAGGCCTGAGTTACAGTCTGATTAGCCTGCGTTACAGTCTGATAGGCCTGCGTTACAGTCTGATAGGCCTGCGTTACAGTCTGATAGGCCTGAGTTACAGTCTGATTAGCCTGCGTTACAGTCTGATAGGCCTGCGTTACAGTCTGATAGGCCTGCGTTACAGTCTGATTAGCCTGCGTTACAGTCTGATAGGCCTGCGTTACAGTCTGATAGGCCTGAGTTACAGTCTGATTAGCCTGCGTTACAGTCTGATAGGCCTGCGTTACAGTCTGATAGGCCTGAGTTACAGTCTGATAGGCCTGCGTTACAGTCTGATAGGCCTGAGTTACAGTCTGATAGGCCTGAGTTACAGTCTGATTAGCCTGCGTTACAGTCTGATAGGCCTGCGTTACAGTCTGATTAGCCTGAGTTACAGTCTGATTGGCCTGCGTTACAGTCTGATAGGCCTGAGTTACAGTCTGATAGGCCTGCGTTACAGTCTGATAGGCCTGAGTTACAGTCTGATAGGCCTGTGTTACAGTCTGATTAGCCTGCGTTACAGTCTGATAGGCCTGCGTTACAGTCTGATAGGCCTGGGTTACAGTCTGATTAGCCTGCGTTACAGTCTGATAGGCCTGCGTTACAGTCTGATTAGCCTGAGTTACAGTCTGATTAGCCTGAGTTACAGTCTGATTAGCCTGCGTTACAGTCTGATTGGCCTGCGTTACAGTCTGATTAGCCTGAGTTACAGTCTGATTGGCCTGCGTTACAGCCTGATTAGCCTGAGTTACAGTCTGATTGGCCTGCGTTACAGTCTGATTAGCCTGAGTTACAGTCTGATTGGCCTGAGTTACAGTCTGATAGGCCTGCGTTACAGTCTGATAGGCCTGCGTTACAGCCTGATTAGCCTGAGTTACAGTCTGATTAGCCTGCGTTACAGTCTGATAGGCCTGCGTTACAGTCTGATTAGCCTGAGTTACAGTCTGATTGGCCTGCGTTACAGTCTGATTAGCCTGAGTTACAGTCTGATTGGCCTGCGTTACAGCCTGATTAGCCTGAGTTACAGTCTGATTGGCCTGCGTTACAGCCTGATTAGCCTGAGTTACAGTCTGATTGGCCTGCGTTACAGCCTGATTAGCCTGAGTTACAGTCTGATTGGCCTGCGTTACAGCCTGATTAGCCTGAGTTACAGTCTGATTAGCCTGAGTTACAGTCTGATTAGCCTGAGTTACAGTCTGATTAGCCTGAGTTACAGTCTGATTGGCCTGCGTTACAGTCTGATTAGCCTGAGTTACAGTCTGATTGGCCTGCGTTACAGCCTGATTAGCCTGAGTTACAGTCTGATTGGCCTGCGTTACAGTCTGATTAGCCTGAGTTACAGTCTGATTGGCCTGCGTTACAGCCTGATTAGCCTGCGTTACAGTGGCAGACCTACTGGGAACACCTGGAAAGGACTGTGCTATGTCCAACCAAGTACATTCATACCAGCGGCTTTATGGCTTCATGTGAGACAGAGCTTCTCTTCTACAGTTCAAAACACACATCTTGACCTGAGTTACAGTCTGATAGGCCTGCATTACAGAGCTTCTCTTCTACAGTTCAAAACACACATCTTGCTTATTTATGGGAGACTACATGTAGGGTGGAGTGTTATTTTTCTGACACAGCACAAACTAGCACCGTCTTTCCTCTTAAACACTGGCTAGCTGTCTGCACTCTGCAGCGAAAGAACACAAACACTACAATAATATAATAGCCCCATATGTCATCAGGATTTAAAGACATCCAGTCAGTTGATGTGAAAACAAACCGTTAGTCTAGTTAGGACAGTATCCCACCACATAACATCCTGTCTCAGTCTACTGTCTCAGTGTCCCATCAAACACAGAGAACAGCAGAACCAGTCAGATCACAGAGAACAGCAGAACCAGTCAGATCAGAGAGAACAGCAGAACTGCAGAACCAGTCAGATCACAGAGAACAGCAGAACCAGTCAGATCAGAGAGAACAGCAGAACCAGTCAGATCACAGAGAACAGCAGAACTGCAGAACCAGTCAGATCACAGAGAACAGCAGAACCAGTCAGATCAGAGAGAACAGCAGAACCAGTCAGATCACAGAACAGCAGAACCAGTCAGATCAGAGAGAACAGCAGAACTGCAGAACCAGTCAGATCACAGAGAACAGCAGAACCAGTCAGATCACAGAACAGCAGAACCAGTCAGATCAGAGAGAACAGCAGAACTGCAGAACCAGTCAGATCACAGAGAACAGCAGAACCAGTCAGATCGCAGATCAGCAGAACCATTCAGATCAGAGAGAACAGCATAACTGCAGAACCAGTCAGATCACAGAGAACAGCAGAACCAGTCAGATCACAGAGAACAGCAGAACCAGTCAGATCAGAGAGAACAGCAGAACAGCAGAACCAGTCAGATCACAGAGAACAGCAGAACCAGTCAGATCACAGAGAACAGCAGAACCAGTCAGATCAGAGAGAACAGCAGAACAGCAGAACCAGTCAGATCACAGAGAACAGCAGAACCAGTCAGATCACAGAGAACAGCAGAACCAGTCAGATCACAGAGAACAGCAGAACCAGTCAGATCACAGAGAACAGCAGAACCAGTCAGATCAGAGAGAACAGCAGAACAGCAGAACCAGTCAGATCACAGAGAACAGCAGAACCAGTCAGATCACAGAGAACAGCAGAACCAGTCAGATCAGAGAGAACAGCAGAACCAGTCAGATCACAGAGAACAGCAGAACCAGTCAGATCACAGAGAACAGCAGAACCAGTCAGATCACAGAGAACTGCGACAAACAGCCCTCTGATCCTTCAAATGTATGTAGTTCTGTCCTTGGGCTGATAGGCCTGTGTTACAGTCTATTAATGCTGTAGTTGTCTATTAATGTTCTGTATTATGTCATGTTTCATGTGGACTCCATGAAGAGTAGCTGCTGCTTTTGCAACAGTGAATGGGGATGCTAATAAAATACCAAAATACCACCCACTCCTTTAGCCTTCTGCTAAACCAGCGCCTGTACAGACAGACCATCAACCCTGGTCCATGTGAGTTAGCCCCCTCTCTCCACTTCTTCACCCCCTGCTGCTTAGAAACACACACCACTCTGACAGAGGAACACACCTCAGCAGAACAATTATTGAACATTCCTAACGACTTCCAAAGTATCTATGGTAATGTTTCACCATGGAAACTCAAGTTTAGCTGAGCGTGTACCCTAACAACCTAACACCTGCTCCTGTTCCACCTGCGTTAGCCAGCTGCCAGGTAGGTGTCAGAGAGGATTAAACAGACACAGTGTATGATTGGTATTCTCCAGCAGGGGTTGAATATAATAACCTACGACATGGACCATCCATCTACAGCGCCAGACGTCTTGGACAAATCTACAATAACAAAATGTCCGCTTTATGAACAGATAGCCAGAGTTACACGATCAGACTTCCCATTTTGATCCATGTTTTGTATTACTAGTTTCTAGCTGAGGTTGAAAGGGCTTAACGAATGCTCCTCTCAGATCTGAGCGACAATTACCAGCTCACCTCGAACCCATAACGCTTCAAAGCCTATAGCCTACATATTTGTTATTTAACTTTTCAAATGTATTAACTTTTATGTGTGGCATAAACACAACCAGTCACAATGTTGGAATCTGATTAGGCTGCTTTAAAAAGTCTGTTGTCGGTTACCTGGGCACATATATCCAAAATATAATTCCAGCATCCTAACTGTGCAGATTGTGGTGTCAAATACACAAACCATGATGTTGAAGCTCCCAAAGTCAGAAGGATTTGCTTATTGGTTGTAGTGCAACCAAGTTGATGCTATATTTATAATAGACATAATGCTATAATGCTATAAATACAGAATCAACATGTTGAAAATCTGATTACCACCTAACTGATCATTGTCTACAGCCGGCTTGTGTTGTAGTCTAATGAAACAGGCAGGGAGACAGGAGACAGGCAGGGAGACAGGAGACAGGCAGGGAGACAGGAGACAGGCAGGGAGACAGGAGACAGGCGGGGAGACAGGAGACAGGCAGGGAGACAGGAGACAGGCAGGGAGACAGGAGACAGGCAGGGAGACAGGAAACAGGCAGGGAGACAGGAAACAGGCAGGGAGACAGGAAACAGGCAGGGAGACAGGAAACAGGCAGGGAGACCAGGCAGGGAGACAGGCAGGGAGACAGGAAACAGGCAGGGAGACAAGAAACAGGCAGGGAGACCAGGCAGGGAGACAGGAGACAGGCAGGGAGACCAGGCAGGGAGACAGGAGACAGGCAGGGAGACAGGAAACAGGCAGGGAGACAGGAAACAGGCAGGGAGACAGGAGACAGGCAGGGAGACAGGCAGGGAGACAGGCAGGGAGACAGGAAACAGGCAGGGAGACAGGAAACAGGCAGGGAGACAGGAGACAGGCAGGGAGACAGGAGACAGGCAGGGAGACAGGAAACAGGCAGGGTGACCAGGCAGGGAGACAGGAGACAGGCAGGGAGACCAGGCAGGGAGACAGGAGACAGGAGACATGCCTCCCTGCATGAATCAACCTTCTGGCCCTTAGCCCTGCCTGGCATCAACCTTCTGGCCCATAGCCCTGCCTGGCATCAACCTTCTGGCCCATAGCCCTGCTTGGCATCAACCTTCTGGCCCATAGCCCTGCCTGGCATCAACCTTCTGGCCCGTAGCCCTGCCTGGCATCAACCTTCTGGCCCATAGCCCTGCTTGGCATCAACCTTCTGGTCCGTAGCCCTGCCTGGCATCAACCTTCTGGTCCGTAGCCCTGCTACGAGGGGAGGTTGTGCAATTCTTCAAATCCCTTCACAGAACAAGGGGAGGTTGTGCAATTCTTAAATTCCATTCACAGAACAAGGGGAGGTTGTGCAATTCTTCAATTCCCTTCACAGAACAAGGGGAGGTTGTGCAATTCTTCAATTCCCTTCACAGAACAAGGGGAGGTTGTGCAATTCTTCAATCCCCTTCATAGAACAAGGAGAGGTTGTGCAATTCTTCAATTCCCTTCACAGAACAAGGGGAGGTTGTGCAATTCTCTATCTCACAGTCTCAAAAGTCTCTATCCAGCTAACTAAATGGCCCCACAGTCTCTATCCAGCTAACTAAATGGCCCCACAGTCTCTATCCAGCGAACTAAATGTCCCCACAGTCTCTATCCAGCGAACTAAAATGGCCCCACAGTCTCTATCCAGCGAACTAAATGGCCCCACAGTCTCTATCCAGCGAACTAAATGGCCCCACAGTCTCTATCCAGCTAACTAAATGGCCCCACAGTCTCTATCCAGCTAACTAAATGGCACCACAGTCTCTATCCAGCTAACTAAATGGCCCCACAGTCTCCATCCAGCTAACTAAATGGCCCCACAGTCTCTATCCAGCTAACTAAATGGCCCCACAGTCTCTATCCAGCTAACTAAATGGCCCCACAGTCTCTATCCAGCTAACTAAATGGCCCCACAGTCTCTATCCAGCTAACTAAATGGCCCCACAGTCTCTATCCAGCCAACTATGGAGAAATGAAAGACCTGAAACATAACAGCACTATAATGATGCAATAAAACGTACCTTGTTATCTACTCACATTTGCATTCATTGTAAATTTGCCTATGATACACTACAGTTCAAATTCAAATGTCTTTCAGTTAGCTTATCAGGGTCAATGAACTGCAACAGACCCACAAGGTGAACAGGCACAGGTATTGTAACTGCAGCACACTGCCAGTGGATTACAGTATGACCTTTCTTTTGAGAGATAAAACTCTACAAAGAGTCTGGCACAAATAGAGCCAAAACACCAAGTGAAGAGATACTTTGCACAATAGCACAAGTTCACGTGAAGATGTGAATAGTTGCCATGGAGAGTTGACTCCCTGCCTACCTCTCAGTTTTACTACCCTAACGGTCCGACTCCCACTTCGAACCCAGGAGACACAGCGTGAACCAATAACACAGAGCAGCTCACACAGCTCACTGTTTAAACACACAGCTCAGTTGGTCAACGGTCCCTTTGGTAATGAACGAAGGGAAGGTCTCAGCCTCCATCTGGAGGATTGTCTTTGGAAGGTGGAGAGCAGAGCAGACACGAGAGATCCTGCACACATTCCTCACAGACCTGGAGCTGAACAGCATTTCAAAACACCAGAGAATCAGACAAGAGAAGTCTGTCTGTCCCAAGTGTCGGTGAATGATTGTGATCTTGGTCGAAGTTGGCACGGCCTCTAGCATTTTGTTCTGGCACATAACATCACGAGTCGCAAGTTAAAACACTGAAAAGGGAGGCAAAGGGGAAAACGTGCACCTAGAAACGCAAGACCTGAAAAAATGATCAAGACAAGGGGAAATGTAACTGTACCTGTGACTCGTTTTCCACACAAAATCATCTTCAATGCATAACTGAAAACAGCATTGATTTATTTTTTATTATTCAGTAGATGGCAAAAGCCAGCACAAAATTACCCTCTGTTATCTTGTGCTTCAGAGTCAAAGCTTTAGCTATCCATTTAGGCACGTCACCATCACTACCATACTCCTAACTTCTGTTTGGCTTACCTCTGATGCAAGAAAAGAGAGATGCAAAGACAACTTCAAAATGAGTGGGGTGGTATATTAGTGTATTATTTAATTGCATACATTTTTGTAAAATTATGTCATTTAGAGAGTTGTTTTCAAAATAGGACGCTGCCCCTTTAAGACAATTGTGTTCTGAAAGATATTTATTTTTATTTTACCTTTATTTAACTAGGCAAGTCAGTTAAGAACAAATTCTTATTTTCAGTGATGGTCTATGGGTTAACTGCCTGTTCAGGGGCAGAACGACAGATTTGTACCTTGTCAGCTCTGGGATTTGAACTTGCAACCTTCCGGTTACTAGTCCAACGCTCTAACTATCAACAGTAGCTAGTATATTTGCTAGTATGTTCACTATTGACGGTTTACTTTTGTAAATCACTTTCTCTCAAATAAATAATCTCAGCGAATAGATTGAGGGGCGATTCTTTTTGCTCAGGGGAGGACAGTTTGCATGTGCTGTGTGAACCAACAATTTATATAAACCCTGGATTGCTGATGCCTATGTATTGGCCATTGAGATGCTTTGAAGCCATTGGTCGGCCATATTGGCACTCCCCAGGAAGAGCAGTCCTCCATAGGAATGAATGGAATTCTACACTTTTTCAATTCAATGTTTCACAGAAAAATTACTGTCAGGAAAATATTTAAATATTTTTTTTCATTTTATGTTTAGATAACATAATATAATTTAAAAGTATGCATTAAGGTGTCTTTATTTTAATAAATGTGGCAAATGCTATGCTTTATCTTGGCCAGGTCGCAGTTGTAAATGAGAACTTGTTCTCAACTAGCATACCTGGTTAAATAAAGGTGTTCTCAACTAGCTTACCTGGTTAAATAAAGGTGTTCTCAACTAGCCTACCTGGTTAAATAAAGGTGTTCTCAACTAGCCTACCTGGTTAAATAAAGGTGAAATTTAAAAAAAGGGCAAAATGTAAAAATTCTTTCCAACGTGAGGGAGTGCCAAGATGGAGGCACGGCGGCTTCGACACAGCGCCCCTCTATCGATCATCTAGCGTATATATAAATCATTGGTGTTAAGTATCAAATTCTGTACTGTTCGCATGCTCGAGAACTTGTGGCTCTTGGTAGCGTGGTGCTGCTTGAATGAACAGTAAATCATATTGCTCAAATACAAAATAGTGTGACTTTTCCACACGTAGTCTTCAATGGTTTTCAATGGTAGATTGCGATAGAGCAGGTAAATGTTGAAATGGAATGCAAATATGCGCTGAGAAGTTACTAGTGACTGACGAGATCCACTGCCCCCACATGTTTTTTACCCTCAGCTCAGTGTCAAGTGCCCTCACATGCAGAGAGTCAGTCTGACCCCATTCCAAAAGTGTTCCTATTGGGAGGGTGAGGGGTCATCAGACCCCACAGTGATCACAACAAATCATTTGGAAAGGGCGGCGTTGGGAGTTTGTATGGATGTTTTATGAGTGGCATGGCGTGAGTGAGTGCATACACTCACTAACAATCTGTTATTTAAATCTGACAGTTTGGTTTAAATAAAGTTGCATAATGCTGTGGAGGTGGTGTGTGGACTGGTAGATTACTTGGCTGGCAACGTAAGCCGATCTCATCACATGGTAGATAAGTCAGATAGTCAGCAGCAGACAGTCAGTAACAGACAGTCAGTAACAGACAGTCAGTAACAGACAGTCAGTAACAGATAGTCAGCAGCAGATAGTCAGCAGCAGACAGTCAGCAGCAGACAGTCATTAACAGACAGTCAGTAACAGACAGTCAGTAACAGACAGTCAGTAACAGACAGTCAGTAACAGACAGTCAGTAACAGGCAGTCAGTAACAGACAGTCAGTAGCAGATAGTCAGCAGCAGACAGTCAGTAACAGACAGTCAGTAACAGACAGTCAGTAACAGACAGTCAGTAACAGACAGTCAGTAGCAGATAGTCAGCAGCAGACAGTCAGCAGCAGACAGTCAGTAACAGACAGTCAGTAACAGACAGTCAGTAACAGCACTGACAACAAGCAGAATAAGTCGGAGAACAGGGCAACCTGACATCCAGTCAGCCCCTGAGGGAACGGACTAACATCTTTACAAAACTATTACCCCACCAGCAATGTGGGAGTTTTCCTATCCCATCCCAAAAACAGACAAACCACCCAAAACTATTACCCCACCAGCAATGTGGGAGTTGTCCTATCCCATCCCAATAACAGACAAACCACCCAAAACTATTACTCCACCAGCAATGTGGGAGTTGTCCTATCCCATCCCAAAAACAGACAAACCACCCAAAACTATTACTCCACCAGCAATGTGGGAGTTGTCCTATCCCATCCCAATAACAGACAAACCACCCAAAACTATTACTCCACCAGCAATGTGGGAGTTGTCCTATCCCATCCCAAAAACAGACAAACCACCCAAAACTATTACTCCACCAGCAATGTGGGAGTTGTCCTATCCCATCCCAATAACAGACAAACCACCCAAAACTATTACTCCACCAGCAATGTGGGAGTTGTCCTATCCCATCCCAAAAACAGACAAACCACCCAAAACTATTACCCCACCAGCAATGTGGGAGTTTTCCTATCCCATCCCAAAAACAGACAAACCACCCATAACTATTACCCCACCAGCAATGTGGGAGTTGTCCTATCCCATCCCAATAACAGACAAACCACCCATAACTATTACTCCACCAGCAATGTGGGAGTTGTCCTATCCCATCCCAATAACAGACAAACCACCCAAAACTATTACTCCACCAGCAATGTGGGAGTTGTCCTATCCCATCCCAATAACAGACAAACCACCCAAAACTATTACTCCACCAGCAATGTGGGAGTTGTCCTATCCCATCCCAAAAACAGACAAACCACCCAAAACTATTACTCCACCAGCAATGTGGGAGTTGTCCTATCCCATCCCAAAAACAGACAAACCACCCAAAACTATTACTCCACCAGCAATGTGGGAGTTGTCCTATCCCATCCCAAAAACAGACAAACCACCCAAAACTATTACTCCACCAGCAATGTGGGAGTTGTCCTATCCCATCCCAATAACAGACAAACCACCCAAAACTATTACTCCACCAGCAATGTGGGAGTTGTCCTATCCCATCCCAAAAACAGACAAACCACCCATAACTATTCCCCCATCCCAATAACAGACAAACCACCCAAAACTATTACCCACCAGCAATGTGGGAGTTGTCCTATCCCATCCCAATAACAGACAAACCACCCAAAACTATTACTCCACCAGCAATGTGGGAGTTGTCCCATCCCATCCCAAAAACAGACAAACCACCCAAAACTACCCAAAACTATTCCACCAGCAATGTGGGAGTTGTCCTATCCCATCCCAATAACAGACAAACCACCCATAACTATTACTCCACCAGCATTGTGGGAGTTGTCCCATCCCATCCCAAAAACAGACAAACCACCCAAAACTATTACCCCACCAGCATTGTGGGAGTTGTCCTATCCCATCCCAATAACAAACCACCCAAAACTATTACTCCACCAGCAATGTGGGAGTTGTCCTATCCCATCCCAATAACAAACCACCCAAAACTATTACTCCACCAGCATTGTGGGAGTTGTCCTATCCCATCCCAACAACAAACCACCCAAAACTATTACCCCACCAGCATTACCCACCAGTGGGAGTTGTCCTATCCCATCCCAATAACAAACCACCCAAAACTATTACTCCACCAGCATTGTGGGAGTTGTCCTATCCCATCCCAAAAACAGACAAACCACCCAAAACTATTACTCCACCAGCAATGTGGGAGTTTCCCATCCCATCCCAATAACAGACAAACCACCCAAAACTATTACTCCACCAGCAATGTGGGAGTTTTCCTATCCCATTAACAGTCCTATCCCATCCCAATAACAGACAAACCACCCATAACTATTACTCCACCAGCAATGGGAGTTGTCCTATCCCATCCCAAAAACAGACAAACCACCCATAACTATTACTCCACCAGCAATGGGAGTTGTCCTATCCCATCCCAATAACAGACAAACCACCCAAAACTATTACTCCACCAGCAATGTGGGAGTTGTCCCATCCCATCCCAAAAACAGACAAACCACCCATAACTATTACTCCACCAGCAATGTGGGAGTTGTCCTATCCCATCCCAAAACCAGACAAACCACCCAAAACTATTACTCCACCAGCAATGTGGGAGTTGTCCTATCCCATCCCAAATCCCAAAAAAACCAGACAAACCACCCAAAACTATTACTCCACCAGCAATGTGGGAGTTGTCCTATCCCATCCCAAAAACAGACAAACCACCCAAAACTATTACTCCACCAGCAATGTGGGAGTTGTCCTATCCCATCCCAAAAACAGACAAACCACCCAAAACTATTACTCCACCAGCAATGTGGGAGTTTTCCCATCCCATCCCAAAAACAGACAAACCACCCAAAACTATTACCCCACCAGCAATGTGGGAGTTTTCCCATCCCATCCCAAAAACAGACAAACCACCCAAAACTATTACTCCACCAGCAATGTGGGAGTTGTCCTATCCCATCCCAAAAACAGACAAACCACCCAAAACTATTACTCCACCAGCAATGTGGGAGTTGTCCTATCCCATCCCAAAAACAGACAAACCACCCAAAACTATTACTCCACCAGCAATGTGGGAGTTGTCCCATCCCATCCCAAAAACAGACAAACCACCCAAAACTATTACTCCACCAGCAATGTGGGAGTTTTCCCATCCCATCCCAAAAACAGACAAACCACCCAAAACTATTACTCCACCAGCAATGTGGGAGTTGTCCCATCCCATCCCAATAACAGACAAACCACCCAAAACTATTACTCCACCAGCAATGTGGGAGTTTTCCCATCCCATCCCAATAACAGACAAACCACCCAAAACTATTACTCCACCAGCAATGTGGGAGTTGTCCTATCCCATCCCAATAACAGACAAACCACCCAAAACTCTTTCTGATAGTCTACTACATCCCTTTCCTGCTATGTAAATTGGAGCAGAGAACGGCGTTTTAGTAAATTACAAATTGATGTCGTCTCTTTTTTAATCAAGTCTGAGCTCATAGGCCAGAAGGTCATCTGGTGCGATTCCAAACAAGAAGTGTGATAACTGCACTAACCCAGATTGTTAATTACATGTTGATATTATGCAATCTGGTCTGGTAGACGATGTAACCCCAAAGACAACATGTCGTTATATTTGTGTGGCTATTCAAGGCACTGCTGAAACGTTGCTTAGGTTTACCCATTAAATAACGTTGGTTAGGTTTACCCATTAAATAACGTTGTTTAGGTTTACCCATTAAATAACATTGGTTAGGTTTACCCATTAAATAATGTTGGTTAGGTTTACCCATTAAATAACGTTGTTTAGGTTTACCCATTAAATAACGTTGTTTAGGTTTACCCATTAAATAACGTTGTTTAGGTTTACCCATTAAATAACGTTGGTTAGGTTTACCCATTAAATAACGTTGGTTAGGTTTACCCATTAAGTAATGTTGTTTAGGTTTACCCATTAAATAACGTTGGTTAGGTTTACCCATTAAATAACATTGTTTAGGTTTACCCATTAAATAACGTTGGTTAGGTTAACCCATTAAATAACGTTGGTTAAGTTTACCCATTAAATAACGTTGTTTAGGTTTACCCATTAAATAACGTTGTTTAGGTTTACCCATTAAATAATGTTGTTTAGGTTTACCCATTAAATAACGTTGCATGTATAGTGTGGGACAGGAGCATGTATAGTGTGGGACAGGAGCATGTATAGTGTGGGACAGGAGCATGTATAGTGTGGGACAGGAGCATGTATAGTGTGGGACTTCTGTGGCTCAGTTGGTAGAGCATGGCGCTTGTAACGCCAGGGTAGTGGGTTCGATTCCCGGGACCACCCATACGTAGAATGTATGCACACATGACTGTAAGTCGCTTTGGATAAAAGCGTCAGCTAAATGGCATATATTATATTATTATATTATGGGACAGGAGCATGTATAGTGTGGGACAGGAGCATGTATAGTGTGTGACAGGAGCATGTATAGTGTGTGACAGGAGCATGTATAGTGTGTGACAGGAGCATGTATAGTGTGGGACAGGAGCATGTATAGTGTGGGACAGGAGCATGTATAGTGTGGGACAGGAGCATGTATAGTGTGGGACAGGAGCATGTATAGTGTGGGACAGGAGCATGTATAGTGTGGGACAGGAGCATGTATAGTGTGGGACAGGAGCATGTATAGTGTGGGACAGGAGCATGTATAGTGTGGGACAGGAGCATGTATAGTGTGGGACAGGAGCATGTATAGTGTGGGACAGGAGCATGTATAGTGTGGGACAGGAGCATGTATAGTGTGGGACAGGAGCATGTATAGTGTGGGACAGGAGCATGTATAGTGTGGGACAGGAGCATGTATAGTGTGGGACAGGAGCATGTATAGTGTGGGACAGGAGCATGTATAGTGTGGGACATTCTTTTTCCACAGTTTACTCTCCGTTAGTCAGCACCTCTAGTAAACGTTGGTCGTGCGTCAGCTCATGCTTTTTTTACCAGACTAACTGTAACGTTACCCATAACACCCCTGACATCAATCTGTCTGGATTTGTGGCCGACAGACCAGAGATACGTGTGGAGAGGGATACACCTGTTGATAAAATGCACTACTAAATAAAGTACAACAATTGACTTATCTCTTAAAAAAAACAAGTGAGCGTGCAAATCCAACATCCTGGGGAAAATGACTCAAACACCCAGTGGGATTGAAGTGTGAGGGGGATGCTGGTGACTCAGTTTAGTGCTCTGCCAATACTGAATTCTAAAGAACATCCATATCGATGCACTGCTAGAACTTGTCTGTGTGTACCATGATTTAATAAAGCTTTGCTGTGGGGGTTCCTAAAACATTCTTAGAAAGGTTAAGAAAACATACGTTGGTATCTAGTTTCGCCACTATTGAGGAAGTAGTCAGCAGGCTTTTCAAGATTGCAAACAAAAGGGGAGTATTCCGGGTGGGAATTATTAAGAAAGAAAATGACGAGGAAGAGGTTTGCTGTTATCAGACAGACAACTGTTGAATGTCACTGTTTGATGATACACGTGGATTTCTGCAGTAACAATGTGCCATGGTTACTTTTCCAATGGATTTTAACATGTAAGCATGTTATTTAATTTCTTCACCTGAGCAAGCAGCATCGGTAATGGCCCGTTCATTCATAAGTAGAGCAGCATCGGTAATGGCCCGTTCATTCATAAGTAGAGCAGCATCGGTAATGGCCCGTTCATTCATAAGTAGAGCAGCATCGGTAATGGCCCGTTCATTCATAAGTAGAGCAGCATCGGTAATGGCCCGTTCATTCATAAGTAGAGCAGCATGGGTAATGGCCCGTTCATTCATAAGTAGAGCAGCATGGGTAATGGCCCGTTCATTCATAAGTAGAGCAGCATCGGTAATGGCCCGTTCATTCATAAGTAGAGCAGCATGGGTAATGGCCCGTTCATTCATAAGTAGAGCAGCATCGGTAATGGCCCGTTCATTCATAAGTAGAGCAGCATCGGTAATGGCCCGTTCATTCATAAGTAGAGCAGCATCGGTAATGGCCCGTTCATTCATAAGTAGAGCAGCATCGGTAATGGCCCGTTCATTCATAAGTAGAGCAGCATCGGTAATGGCCCGTTCATTCATAAGTAGAGCAGCATCGGTAATGACCCGTTCATTCATAAGTAGAGCAGCATCGGTAATGGCCCGTTCATTCATAAGTAGAGCAGCATCGGTAATGGCCCGTTCATTCATAAGTAGAGCAGCATCGGTAATGACCCGTTCATTCATAAGTAGAGCAGCATCGGTAATGGCCCGTTCATTCATAAGTAGAGCAGCATCGGTAATGGCCCATTCATTCATAAGTAGAGCAGCATCGGTAATGGCTCATTCGTTCATAAGTAGAGCAGCATGGCCCGTTCATTCATAAGTAGAGCAGCATCGGTAATGGCCCGGCCCGTTAAGTAGAGCAGCATCGGTAATGGCCCGTTCATTCATAAGTAGAGCAGCATCGGTAATGGCCCGTTCATTCATAAGTAGAGCAGCATCGGTAATGGCCCGTTCATTCATAAGTAGAGCAGCATCGGTAATGGCCCGTTCATTCATAAGTAGGCTCGGTAATTCATTCATAAGTAGAGCAGCATCGGTAATGACCCATTCATTCATAAGTAGAGCAGCATCGGTAATGGCCCGTTCATTCATAAGAAGAGCAGCATCGGTAATGGCCCGTTCATTCATAAGTAGAGCAGCATCGGTAATGGCCCGTTCATTCATAAGTAGAGCAGCATCGTTCATTCATAAGTAATGACCCATTCATTCATAAGTATGACCCGTTCATTCATAAGTAGAGCAGCATGGGTAATGGCCCGTTCATTCATAAGTAGAGCAGCATCGGTAATGGCCCGTTCATTCATAAGAAGAGCAGCATCGGTAATGGCCCCTTCATTCATAAGTAGAGCAGCATCGGTAATGGCCCTTCATTAATAAGTAGAGCAGCATCGGTAATGGCCCGTTCATTCATAAGTAGAGCAGCATCGGTAATGGCTAGTTCATTCATAAGTAGAGCAGCATCGGTAATGACCCGTTCATTCATAAGTAGAGCAGCATCGGTAATGGTTCATTCATTCATAAGTAGAGCAGCATCGGTAATGGCCCCTTCATTCATAAGTAGAGCAGCATCGGTAATGGCCCGTTCATTCATAAGTAGAGCAGCATCGGTAATGGCCCGTTCATTCATAAGTAGAGCAGCATCGGTAATGACCCGTTCATTCATAAGTAGAGCAGCATCGGTAATGGCCCGTTCATTCATAAGTAGAGCAGCATCGGTAATGGCCCGTTCATTCATAAGTAGAGCAGCATCGGTAATGGCCCGTTCATTCATAAGTAGAGCAGCATGGGTAATGGCCCGTTCATTCATAAGTAGAGCAGCATGGGTAATGGCTCGTTCATTCATAAGTAGAGCAGCATCGGTAATGGCCCGTTCATTCATAAGTAGAGCAGCATCGGTAATGGCCCGTTCATTCATAAGTAGAGCAGCATCGGTAATGGCCCGTTCATTCATAAGTAGAGCAGCATCGGTAATGGCCCATTCATTCATAAGTAGAGCAGCATTCAGTATGCGGCGCCACATAAATCCCTGTTCCTGATTTCTGGCTCAGACACAAACACAAGGTCTTAGTTTACTCTGAGACAAGGTCCTGATTTCATTTCAAAGGAAAAGCAGCCAGCAACCAGGGCAATACAGGAAAGGACCTCTGCTTCCTGGACAATATCTCCCAATCCTGGCTTCTTTCCCCTAGGCGAACTTTAGCCCTTACACAGAAACTAGAGTGTAAATAAACCAACAATGAGAAGAAGGCCGAGCCTCGTCCCCCACACCCCATTCATTAGCTACCCACTTCCTAATACCCTCCGTGGAGGTAACGCCCATAACCTCTCTCCTGATTTCTGGGAATTAAACATAGGTCTTCAGATAGATGGCAGATTTTTTTTGTTTTTATGAAAAAATCTAACTGTGATGACCTTTGGGTTTC